>NC_139940.1:22998031-23018031 GCF_963454915.1 Gymnoscopelus microlampas
ACCATAACTTACAACATATCAGTTCCAGTTGGCCTGTAGGAGCCTGCAGAGGTTTTCTTAAATTATATAAAACAAAAGTAAGTAAGTGAAAAATAAATAAATACAACTATTTCTTTCACATTTAGGGGAGGGGGATATTCAAGGTGTAAGATACAGTAATAATTCCTATCAACTCGAGTTTGATCTGGTTTGATTTGATTGACACCAGAGTAATGCAATGAAATAGCTGATTATGGAACACTGTGGTCAAGGTGATTAGACCTGGTGCGTCATGTTGTTTTGTTATTGAATTGAACCATTACTGGGATCTCCTTGTTCCTTTCATGTGCTGTCATCAGGCTACAACACTCAAAGCAGAATTTGTACTGATAGACAACCTGTCTCTCTTTCCTCTCGTCTGTCTTGCATCTCCTCATCCTCTTCCTCCTCTTCCTCCTGCTTCTCCTCCCTACAGCAGAGATGGATGGCTTGGCTGACCTCTCCCCGCCCGGCTCCAACCACAGCCACAGCCACAACCACAACCACAGCCACAACCACAACCACCTGGGCTTCTCCCAGCAGCAGCAGCAGCAGCAACAGCAGCAGCAGCAGCAACAGCAGCAACAGCAGCAACAGCAACAGCAACAGCAACAGCAGCAGCCCATCCCGGGCAGCACGGCCGAACAGACCCCCTCCTCGCCGGTCCCGATGCCCCACGGCCCGCCGCCGCCACATGGGGGCCAGGCGGGTGGCCGACAGCCGCAGCTGCCCCCCGGCATGCACCACCCGGGCCTGGTGTCGACGCCCATCAGCCCCCAGCTGGTCAACCAGCAGCTGGTGATGGCGCAGATCCTCAACCAACAGTACGCGGTCAACCGGCTGCTGGCGCAGCAGTCGCTGTCGCAGCAGTACCTCAATCACCCACCGGTCAACCGCAACTCGCTCACCAAGCCTCTGGAGCCCCAGGTGGCCTGCAACTCCGAGGTGTCCGTCGACATCTACCAGTGGGTGAGGGACGAGCTGAAGCGGGCAGGCATCTCCCAGGCCGTGTTCGCCCGCGTGGCCTTCAACAGGACCCAGGTGAGGGGGCACTGGAAGCACATTGGGATCAATGCAGGTCAACTAGGGTACAGAAGGGAAGACATGGGACATTGGTGATGAATGGGGTTAGAGACAGACATACAGTCATATGTACACAGACACACACTCACACGATTTATAACGTGGGTTGGGTCGTCCTAAACGCACACACACACACACGCACACACACACACACACCACACACACACACACACACACACACACACACACACACACACACACACATACACACACACACACACACACACACACACACACACACACACACACACACACACACACACACACACACAGATAAGGTGTTTAGATGTTGCGCTTGTTTGGGATGGGGGAGGAAGGTGACAGCAAACCTCATTACACCTCTACTCCCTTTGAAGTCACGGTGTAAAAAAAATAATACACTGATAAGGATCTACTGGAGTCAGTGTGTACTGCTCTCTCTCTGTCTCCCCCTCCAAAAATCTATGTGTGTGTGTGTGTGTTTGTGAGTGTGCATACCGCACATGCGTGCGTGTGTGAGCACGTACAGTATAATGGCAGAACCAGACAGTGGTGTTTTTGTGCAAATTGGCAAGCACTTATACACGCACAGTCTTATCTCTAATTGATATGAAGAATCAGCCTAGTGATGTGCCTAAGAGACTGCCATTGGAGGATTATTTATCGTGTGTGTGTGTGTGTGTGTGTGTGTGTGTGTGTGTGTGTGTGTGTGTGTGTGTGTGTGTGTGTGTGTGTGCTTCATTGCTCTGTGTTAATAAAAAGACAAGGGTAATGGGGTGGGGGGATTTAGAGGGGAGGCGTGCAGTGACATGAAGGGGGCTGTATGTGTGTGGATGCAGGGGGTGGATCTGGTGAAACAGGGGAGGTACTGGGTCTTTTTTGGGGGTAGGGGGCGGGGTGCTGGTGAGTGGGGTGGGGGGGGGGGGGGGGGCAGCAGATTGACCAGAGAGATAGACGGAAAGGGCTGATGGTGAGGAATGATAAACATGCGCAGACTGAAGAATGCATACGCAGACACACCGGCAGCCAGGCAGACAGACGCGTGCACGTACAGGCATATGAACACACGCGCGCGCGCGCGCACGCGCACACACACACACACACACACACACACACACACACACACACACACACACACACACACACACACACACACACACACACACACACACACACACACACACACACACACACACACACACACACACACACACACACGCACACACACGCACACAATCAGACGCATATCTCCATCTCCCAAATACTTCTATACAACCGTGCACACTCTCTTTCTTTGTGAAAGCTTATCTTAGTCTATGACTTCATGTCTGTATCTGTTTATGCTTGCCTGGCTACTGTTGGCCTCCCCGTTGAAATGCTACACAGAGTCACATTATGCTGTGTAGCAGGGCAAACGGGCTCATTATGAATTTTCCACTGACATTGAAATGTGGTTTATTTGTGATGCCACTCTTTTCCTGAGGATCACCATCCGTTATCAAATAGCTCATGTTTTCCCATTATCCTGGTTTATTGCCAAAAATCACACCTATTGATAGCAAGAGGAAGCACAGCATTGGTTCACACAGTGTGTGACCAACAGCTGATGAAAAGGCCCAATCATACGTCTCTGATAATGGGGCCTTGTAATGACAGAATTCATCTCCATTGAAAAGCAAACGGAGGATAAGCTGATTGCCTGCTGTACAAGAGCAATGTCTGCGCATGCAGGAAGTAAACCTATCCTCTGGGAATGCTTACATCATTGACCACTTGGAGACAACAACACTGGTTTATTTTTTATCTATGAAAAGATACTGGGTAAACTTTCAGGTTACCTCTGTACTCTTCTCTGTCCCAGCTCTGGTAGTTACCAACTATGCTCCAAGTGGTTGCTTTTCAACCACTTAATCCCTATATATTTAGTTAAGGCTCTATACTATAGGTCCAATCCTTTTTCCTTTTTCCCTCAACACCAATCTCTAGATCAGCTGAAAATAGCTCATCTACACGCTTGCATGGTGAGGTGTAGATCTGCTATTTTCCACAAAATGTTTGCCTATTTTACACAAATGTTCACCTATTATGACATGCCCAGAATAGGGCCGGGGCGTTAAAGTGGTTAATGCACCCTGGGTTTTCACAAATCTAGACAAAATGGGGGGAAAAAAATGTTGATATTTTTGTGGGCTTTTTGGGCTTTATTTATAGATTTACTGTAGAGACAGACAGGAAACAGGGAGAGAGAGATGGGCAGAGACATGCAGCAAAGATCGTCGGGAACGGGACTCGAACCCACGATGCGCTGTCAGGCTACTTTAGAGCCTAGGTGCCGGGACCGCTACACCAGCAGTCTGGGCCCAAAACGGCATTTTCTATGCAGCTTGGGCATGGAATAACCTATAAAACGATCTGTGGTCTTGGGAGAGCACTGTGTTTGAAAAGCTGTTCTTCTGCTTTACTGATGTGGATTTCTGTATATTATGTTGTATAGCGTTGCTGTCGGGTGGAAACCTTGTATGTCCAAAACAATTTCCTTTTTTATTTTATAAAAAAGTGAGCTTGCAGATCTGCTATTTTTACTACTTTTGTGTGACACTTTTGCATGATTAAGAAGGGCATTTATTTACAAAACAACATTAAAAGTTGAAATATGGAGACTTTCAAAAAAAAAGTTAAAGGTAGGGTAAGTGATTTTCTTTGGTTAAAATAAGTGTTAAATAGCTCTATATTCTGATAGTACTCATTGCTATAGAGTGTTTGTTCAGTAAAAGGAGTCTCCATGTCTCTCCAGCTCTTTATTAAACAGAAAATGCATTTTCGTTTCAGTTTCAGTTTCATTTCCAATTTTATCCAATCAGGATAGAGAACTCAATCAGGATATAGATTAAACAAGTGAAATTGGAAGTGATGACACTAAGAAATGAGCAGGCAAAATTGGAACTGGAACACTATAAAAATGAAGCTTAAAAATGGGTACTTTCTCCTGATTGGCTGAGATTTTGACCTTTTAGATTTTTTATCGGAAAATGTATTTTCTGTTTATTAAAGAGCTGGAGAGACGGGTAGACTCCTGTTACTGAACAAACACTATATAGCAATTATTACTATCAGAATATAGAGCTTTAACCTTTTTTTTTTTTGAACACTTTGTTTTTATTTTTCATTTTTACACACAAGATACAAGTAAATAGTCGTATATATGACAACTTGTTCCCCCAATCCCCAACCCTCCCCCCAAGGTCATAAGACAAAAAAAAAAGACAGGACATTGCAAAAAATGAGAAAAAAATAATAATAATAATAATAATAATAATAAAAAAATATATATATATATCTTACCAAAAAGGAAAAAGACAAGACAGACAAACAAACGGACAGACAGACAGGTCAAACAGTTTAACTCTCATCAAAATATGTTGTACTTTTTTGAGTCAAGGTAGATATTTCTGTTATTGAAATCGGTGAATAAAAAAATACATGAGAAAATAAATATTCTGTATCCAGCCGTCTCTGTTTTGTGGGCCTCCGGCCAGAGGTTGATATGGTCAGATTTTGTTGGGCGTCATCAATTATATAGAGGAGTATGCATTTAAGTGAAAGGTATGTTTTCAACAAATTCTACAAAAGGGGTCCAGGTTTTAATGTATCTATCTTTGGAGCCGCTACGATTATACCTCAATTTCTCTAGGGGTAACATAGAGAGTACCTCTTTGACCCATTGTTGGAATGAGGGAGGTTTCTTTGATTTCCATTGTCTAAGTATCAGTCTGCGAGCCATCAGTGTAGTGAATGCTACAGCATTTGCTTGGAGACCCGTGAACCGTCCCCCGATCGGAGACACACCAAAAACGGCAACCACCGGGCAGGGATTCACCTCTCCACCACCTATATAGGAAATCGCTTCAAAAATCCCCTCCCATAGCCTGACCAATGAGTTGCACGACCAAAACATGTGGCCCAGCGTGGCTGGTCTGTGCTGACATCTCGGACATCCCGCCTCAAAATCAGGGTAAATCTTGGCTAACTTATCGTTAGAATAATGAAGTCTATGTGTGACTTTAAATTGGATAAAGCTGTGCCTTATACATAAGGAGGTAGTGTGTATACGTTTCAAACAATCAGACCAGATCTCCTCTGAGAGTGTGACATCCAGATCCGATTCCCACGCCAATTTCGTGGTGTCAAAGGAGAGAGGATTTATGTCCTGTACTATATTATAGATCTTTGATATATTTTTTTTCCTTAAGGGATGGAGTTCGAGTATTGTATTTATAGCGTTTTTGGGCGGTGAGGAGGGGAACGGGAAGTGTTTTTGGGCAAAGCTGCGCACCTGTAGGTATCTAAAGAAGTGAGTTTTCGGGATGTCATTGTCCTGTTGTAGCATCGCAAATGAGGCAAATGAACCCTCAATGAAGAGGTCTTCAAAATAAACCAAGCCGGATCTATGCCAAATCTTAAAAGCCGCATCGTTCAATGATGGGGGGAACAGGTGATTACCAACCAATGGAAGGAGCGTGCCTGCCTTGTTGAGGCCAAAATGCTTTCTGAATTGGAACCATATTTTAATAGTGTGCTTAACCACCGGGTTTACACCCTGTAGGGCGAAGCCAAAAGGCAAGGGACAGCTCAAGGCAGAAATCAATGGGACCGACACATCAGGGTTAAGTTCCATTGAGACCCAAGCTGGTCCCTGGCCAGTTTCATGCATGGAAAGCCAATAATTCAATTTGGACATATTGGCCGACCAATAATAGAACAAAAAGTTCGGCAAGCCCATTCCCCCCTCACATTTAGGCATCTCCAGGCTAGCTCTTTTGATTCGTGGAACTGAGTTGCCCCAGATAAAAGTAGTAATATGACTGTTCAGTTTTCCAAACCAAGCTTTGGTAAGTAAGATGGGTATCATTTGAAATAGGTACAGGAAACGCGGCAGTACTGTCATTTTAACCGTATTCACTCGGCCAGCCAATGTAATAGGGAGAAGCGACCATCTTTGGAGATCTTGTTTGGTGCGTTCCAATAGTAATTTGAAATTGAAATCATAAAGATCTTTGAATGACTGAGTAACTTTGATACCTAAGTAGGTGAAGGATTGGCGTTCCAATTTAAAGGGGAAGTTACTATAATCGAGGGATGTTGCCAGATCGTTTATAGGGAAAAGTAGGCTTTTAGAGAAGTTTAGTTTGTAGCCTGACAGTCTCCCAAAGCCCTGTAAAAGCTTTATGAGTTCCGGGATGGATGCTAAAGGATTGGATATATAAAGCAGGAGGTCATCAGCGTATAGGGATACCTTATGTGATAAGTGACCTCTTGTGATGCCCGCTATGTTGTTTTGCTTTCTCAAGGCTACCGCTAACGGCTCAATAGCTAAATCGAATAGGTATGGGGAGAGGCTGCAGCCCTGCCGGGTCCCTCTGTGTAGCGTGAAGTAGTCCGATCTAAGGGAATTTGTGCGCACCGAGGCTGCAGGAGAGTCATATAAAATTTGTATCCATGTGATAAACGACGGGCCGAACTCCATTTTTTCTAGGACTCTGAGTAGGTAGCCCCACTCCACGCGATCAAAGGCTTTCTCCGCGTCTAGGGAGAGCACGACCTCTGGTTCCGTAGTGGAGCGGGTTGAGTAGATTACATCAAACAGTCTACGCATGTTGTAAAATGATTGTCTCCCGGGAACGAAACCTGTTTGGTCCGGATCAATGACTTTAGGTATAACACTCTCGAGACGACGCGACAGGATTTTGGTTAGAATCTTATAGTCACAGCACAAAAGACTGATGGGACGGTAGGATCCACAGTCCAGCGGGTCTCTACCTTTTTTAGGTAGAACTGTTATCGTCGCCTGGGTCATAGTGGGAGGTAATGTTCCTTCTTGGGCAATTTCTTTAAACAGCAAACACAGGAAAGGTGCCAATTTAGATGAAAAAGACTTATAGAATTCTGTGGGGAATCCGTCGGGGCCGGGCGCCTTCCCGCTCTGCATAGAACTAATTGCCTCCAATATTTCTGCTTCATTTATAGGGACATTGAGATTAGCCTTATCCCCCTTTTCAACCGTGACCAGTTCCAATTCATCTAAAAATGAGTCAATCTCCGTAACATCCACCGAACTTTGCGAGGTGTACAATTTAGTGTAGTATGCCTTAAATTTGTCATTTATAATCTGCGGGTGCGTGGAGGTTGCATCCGGTGCAAGACGGATCTCAGGGATCGCACTATGAGCAGCAGATTGTTTGAGTTGGTGGCAGAGTAGTCTCCCGGCCCTCTCTCCATGTTCATAGTATGTTTGCTTTGTTTTAAATAATAGTCGTTCCGTTTGTTTTATAGATAGGTTGTTGAACTCTGTTTGCAACAGCAATCGCTCTTTATTCAGTTCTGGCGTGGGGTCATTGGCTAGCCTAGTGTCGGCGTCAGAAATCTGTTGAGATAGTTCCGTGAGGCGCTTGGTTCGTTCCCTCTTCTTATGGGCTGCGTACGAGATAACCTGGCCCCTAAGGTACGCCTTCAGCGATTCCCAAATAGTAGAGTACGACATTCCCGGTGTACTGTTGAGCTCCAAAAACAGGTCAATTTGATCGGAAATAAGCTTTCGGAATGATTTCTTCGTCAATAGGAGCGTATCAAGCTGCCACGATCTCTGGTGTGCCGGGCAATTTGGAAACGACATATCTAGTTGAACGGGGCAGTGGTCAGAAACCACAATGCTATGATACTGACTTTTACTGACGAAGGAAATAGCCCTATGGTCAATCAAGAAAAAATCGATCCTAGAATAGGAGAGGTGTACTGGGGAGAAAAATGAGTACTTTTTAGAGGTGCGGTTGGTGTGTCTCCAAGGGTCGAACACTCCGTAGGACTCCATAAATGACAAGATTGTCGCTCCAGATTTAGAAATAGTTTGGTTACTTTTTGGGTTAGATTTATCAATTGGGTGGAGAGAAACGTTAAAGTCACCTCCCATCAAGAGCAGATGTGAGTCCATATCGGGGAGTTTTTCTATTAATTGTGAGAAGAATTGGGGGTTGTCCCAGTTAGGACCATACAGGTTAACCAGCAAAACTAGGTTACCGTATAGTTTTCGAGCTTTAACCTTTTAACAAAATACTTTTTGTTTTAACCCAAAAATATCACTTACCCTACCTTTAAATAACAAAAATTAAATACAGAGAAGCAGAACACAGGCCAGTGACTCTCCTCTTGTCTCTTGAACGATACTGTGAGCTGGATTTACTTGGATTTGAAGCGCACCATGGACTATGTGGGCTGGTCAGAAACAACATGCTGCAGCCGCGATCTGCACAGAACTAGCATCTCATTTACAAGGGCTGCAGTTAATTACGCAATCTGCTCTGGCCGCATTGTCTGTGGGTGAGAAAAAGTGCAGTAGCTGAATGCCAAAGTACAGCCATGTAGACAGCCAGTCTACTTCAATGAGGACAAAATGTAAAATGTACAGTATGAGTCTATACAATTAGACTTTCTGAAAGAAATATAAATGAAAGTGTAATATACAGAGTTGCATCCTCTGGAAACTTGACAATGCCATCTATTCCCACCTTGATTTCATAACATTCACTCCAATCATCAATTTAACCATTGTTTGAATCCTCTAAGTCTTAGCCTTATTTGGAATAATGTACACAGTCATTCTATTGCCACAAACAACTTCTCTGGCATTACAAAATTAAATAAAATGACAATGATCTTACTGTGCATTTCCACATTTAAACTTTTTGAACAAAATAAAGCCATATAACTGACATGATGCAACTCTAATCATGAGGAGATGCATATAATTTTTTTTTTCATTGCAAAAGAGACGAGCCAGCAGTAGCAATCACTGTGGCTTTCTCTGGCACAAAGGTTGACCAGCAGAGACTGGGATGCCGTCTTGGGTTCCTCTTCCTTTCGTAGGATCTCAGACAGCAGGCCCTGCATGGTGGCGGAGGGGAAGGTAGGGCAGAGGAGGAGAGAGGAGGAGGCAGAGAAGGCGAGGATTTCGCCTTCTGTGGCTTTCTCAGAGAATCTAACCCCTCAGAGCAGGTCTCCTAAACTGACACTCCCTCAGCTGTGCAGAAATTCCCCCATTTCCCCAAAGCGAATAGTTGCAACGTGCATTGCAAAGTATATTGAACAGACTACATGATTTAATGCCATTATAAACTCCATTAGTCCATTCTGCCCTAAAACAGCCTGATTTGCCCAATGTCAGGTAGCTTTGTGGTAAACTGCGATTTGAAGCTCCTATGCTTATTTGGTCAATTTCACACACATATTAGACATGACATGTGAGCATGATACCCACCGCAAATTGTTCTGTAAATCCAGCTCTATATATGAAAGAGCAACCTTAATACAGGGTGTCTAAGGCAGTGTTAGCTTACTAGCATGTACCAAAGTTACATGAAAGCTTCACATTTTCATTGTCATTACAGAGTCTCTTTTACATTGATGGCTCTCACTTACTCTCTTAGTCAAGAGTTCTCTAATATTATTACTCTAATGTGACTAGTCCGAAAATAGATGATCTACAAGCTCACATTGGTACGCGTCACACTTGTAGAGCGGCTATTTTCGGGTGGCGACACCATCATACAACAAAGTATAATTCAGGCTTCACTTGCTCAGCCAGGGCCTCTCTCACTCTTGCCTTTGCCCTCCCTTCCCCTCCGCCACCATGCAGGGCCTGCTGTCTGAGATCCTCCGTAAGGAAGAGGACCCCAAGACGGCATCTCAGTCTCTGCTGGTCAACCTTCGTGCCATGCAGAACTTCCTGCAGCTGCCCGAAGCCGAGCGAGACCGCATCTACCAGGACGAGAGGGAGCGCAGCCTGTCACAAGCGTCCGCCATGGGCCCCGCACCGCTCATCAGCACCCCGCCCATCCGGCCCGTCCAGGTAACGAGGTTTAAAAACACTGCAGACCGCATATTAGAAAGGAAGTTTAGGAAGTACTTCTTGAAAATCTCCTGAAGTCACAAGGCACAATGTAAAAACGGAGCATGAATACATAATTACATGCACTGAAATGTATGGTTCCTTTACTGCTGAGCTAGCTGTTTCAAACCACGACCATCAACCACCACTCTTAATTTATTGTTGATATCGATTGACAGGTTGGAAATTGTGAGGGCAGAAGGTGATGCCTTCATAAATCCAGCGGCAGGGTACTGTAAGAGCTGAATAGTACATAAATAGAGGTCTGATGATGTTGAGAGTGTCTTAAGACAGAAATGACATAATTATTCCACAGAAAACAGCTTTGACACAGACTTTTATTCCATTTTCTTCGAGCGACAATTGACAAAAGGGTCTTGCGAAGGAGTGTAAGGCTTGATTCATACTTGGTTGTGTGGCAGTGTTCTACAAGCTCACAAATTGTCGCAGCCAACGTGTTGTGAGCTTGTAGATCGGCTATTTTCCGTCCTGGGATGTCAGAATGTATTGTCGAGGACTTTTGCAAATGTCATGAGACACATGCCACTCACAGACACATGCCACTCATAGACACATGCCACTCACTGACACATCCTGGTGTCACAGAGCCACCACATTATGCATTCTGTCACACACCTCAGAGTCACATACCTATTGTGACAAACCATCAAGCTGTCTGGACACAGCAAATGTCGCAGTTAGATAACATACATCACATTCGGCATGTTAGTTCTCAACCATATTTCCTGCATCCTTCTCATCCTCTACTCACAGGAGGAGAATGGCTACACAAACAAGGGCTAATTTTGCTTGCTAATTTTGACCTTTTCTATGGCCAATCATGCACCATTAACAACCTTCCCTTTCTAAAAATAAACTAGGCACGGTGATGACAAGATCATTGAAAGATCCAGCACCACTCTGTCTGTCTGTCTGTCAGTCAGTAGGCTCCTAATTTATGTTCTCTGACTGTCGTGCCACAACTTGGCTACTTGCACCGTAAATCAAAGTTCCTCATTCAAAAAGGTATATGGCAACTTTTTGCCACTTAAGCCCATTTGATGTGCGGTCAAGTGTGTCTGGGAGGTGAGAGGGGCTGACAAAGGCCTCCTCTGTCCTGTCCTGTCCCTGCTGAAGATGGAGCTTTGAGTTTGGTGAGGACGCATAGAAAGAGATGGAGGAGAAAAGCAAAGACAGTTAGAGAAAGAGGTTCTCCTTTCGAGCTCAGGGCCACCCAGGTCCAAAATGGAGACTCCCCTTTTTAACGGCATGTTGAGATCACAGCAGCTGCCCTTACAAAGCCAGGATGACAGAGGCCATTTCTGAACCAGTGGTTTTGACACGTTACAGTTCACTGCCTGTCCTTACAATGGAAAGACTGTGTCAGCTCAGGACAACGCTTCGGAGTGAGAGAGTGGACCTTTGTATGATGATGCATTGAAGTTAAACAGCAGGGTTTTGGGCTATCAGACATACCTCTGTTGATGGCCCTAATTCTGTTTGCATCAGTCCTCTTTCCCAAATGCCTAGGATCAGGAGGTGTCTCCACCTTTTCAGGATTCAATCATTTCATTACACGAATTACAAGACATTAGTATCAGAAGTGCGCTTGTGTCCTGTTTACATCAATCTGAGTATCTACAGAGAACCTTTAGTATTTCTGAAAACAAACCACAAAGGTTTGCCTGCAGGGCCATCAGAGGCTATCACATAACAGAAATAGAATTGATAGGTAAGGGCTTCACTGGTGCACATGCTGGCCAACGAGAGGAGCATTTCATTGTCAAAATGCTAAATATACACACAAAAAAACTGGTTTTACCCTTTTTGTTATTTTTACTTTACAATTCTGTTGACACGCTGTCAATATACCTGTAGTTGTTTACAAATTCCCACCTGTATGACTTGCACCCATAGATATATATCATGATTGTAAATCAGTGTGCCGCCAAGGCAGTTGACAAGCACACATACACACGGCACGTGCTCGTGCTCGTGCTCGCGCACACGCACACGCACACACGCACACGCGCGCGCACACACACACACACACACACACACACACACACACACACACACACACACACACACACACACACACACACACACACACACACACACACACACACACACACACACACACACACACACACACACACACAGCCACACACAGCCACACACCTACACCTGGCCATATGCCAGCCTCTCCTATGGAGCAATGTGGTGTGAATTTAGCCACATAAATCAGTGAGGGTGGCAATTGAGTCAGAGACAGAGGAGGATTTTTATAGACCTCATAAAAACAGATGCAGGCGTACGTCTTGTGTCACGTGTACCGATGGGTGGCTCAACTAACCGAGCCAGTTAGCGCATGTCCTGGCCTTAGCAATTAACTTGACACGGTAACCTACCTCTCAGACTGACAAGCTTGCATTCAAGCCATCGTAAAATGGCCCTAAATATCCAGGAATGCTTCAACATTCCAGTTTCACCACCACATTTTAGGATTACTGTATGTGGTATTCTTTTTTTTTCCTTTTTTGGGGTTGTTGTTGTTTTTATAAAGCCCCAAAAGGGGCTCATGTTAGGTGTCTAGACTAATGTTTGAATATATGTTTCTTCAAGCGCACATTGTTTTGCGAGTATGTAGCTGTGTGGGTTATTAGTGGTTGATTTGAATAACATGTTCTCATACCCATGGATTTCTCTCTCTTTTTTTCCTTTTTTTCATATCGAATGATTTGTATGCTAATGGCTCTTGGGTAATGTTTTTATTTGGATATTTGTTACCCTCTGAAAAGGTTTCCTCAAGACACGACAAGCCCTTGAATGAAACATGATTTGATATTTCGCTTTAGCATTTTATTTCTCTAATCAGCAAACAATGACACTGACGTAAGAATATCTTTTCACTCTGTGCTTACAAAGAAGAATACTTCTTTGTTTGCGTATGTGAGCATGTGGGTACATCAGCATGCATGTATGTGTAGAGTGCAAGTGAACGCTTGTTCATGTGCTCATGTATGCATGTGTGAGTGCCTACAAGTGTGTGCGCGGTTGCGCGTGCTTTTGTTTTGTCCAATTCCCTCTTGTGAGCCTGAACAAACATGGACATGTTCTGTTTTTGACCCCTTACAGCCCAGGAGAGAAGACTGTAACACCGTCAGACCCGAAGACTGGAACCCCCGAATCCCTGTGGGCATCTCCCCGGTAAGCAAACAACACACGCACACACACACATGCACACACACACACACACGCACACGCACACGCACGCGCACACGCACACGCACACGCACACGCACACGCACACGCACACGCACACGCACGCACACGCACACGCACACGCACACGCACACATACGCACAGTCGCACACGCACACACATGCTTACTACAGAAATGACTCATACTAGCTTATCGTTCCCCAACATGCCATTCATTATTATATTAATATGGTACAGTGGTCCTCATGGAGTAATGTGCTGTTTGCACGGCATATGACATGTCGCATATCAACATAGCATACAACCTATGAACTTATTTTATTTCAAATACAAACTATATTTTCGGTCAGTATGTGGTTAAATCTTAGTCAAAATGTTATAAGACGACAATACATTTGTAGTTGGACAACATATCACACAAATACAAAGATACAGTAGACTTAGGAAGGCTATAGTTATCAGAAATGACAACAGTAACAAAAAAAAATACAGTACGTTGTTCTGGCGTGCAACACATGATTATAGATTTTGTGTCAACTGGCTGTTGTTTCATAATATGTGATATACTTGTGATGAACAATCTTTAGACAATCAACCATCGTGCTCCGGTCGACTATCATGTAACCAAGCAACTTGTTTTTTTAAACTGGAATACAATCATCAATAGAATGAGGCCCGGGGGAGAAAGAGGTTTTGAAGTGGAAACAATGGAAATAAGCCCTCAGAGCTTTTTGTGTTATCCTTTCAGCATCATTGTGTCATCGTACCACTGTACTTTTTGCAAACTGTTAATAAAGTATTCAATCGATCAATCAACCAAAGTAATGGCATACACGGTAAAATCCTCAGTGTTCATTTATCCATTTCTAACTCAGGGAATGTACTCATATAACCTACTGGTCCATTTTGTTCTATTTGTACACATTCAGAGTTAAATTAACACTGGACTTTACTGTGTACAGTGCTCGTCCCCTCTTTCGAACCATTTCCTTGCTCTGCACCAGATGAAGCCGTCCCCTGTGCCCAGCGAGTGGAACGGCAAGACAGAGAGCTGCATCCTCAATATCAACTCCACCATTTATGATGAGATCCAGCAGGAGATGAAGAGAGCCAAGGTGTCCCAGGCTCTGTTCGCCAAGGTGGCCGCCTCCAAGAGCCAGGTACATACCAATCTGGGAACTGCTTCTTTTTTGTGTAGAAACAGGAACTCTGTTTGGCTCCTCCCCTTTCTTAGTCCACTTCCTCCCTGGTTCTTCTGTGTTTATTCCCACTAACAACAACACTACATGTTCAGGGCAGTGGTGCTGACAGATTCTGCTGTTAGCAGAATCTGTCTTGAGAGATTAGGTACATACACATGTACACGCGCGCGCACGCACGCGCACACACACACACACACACACACACACACACACACACACACACACACACACACACACACACACACACACACACACACACACACACACACACACACACACACACACACACACACACACACACACACAGATTACAAAAGACACATTTGGTCACACACTTGAAGTTCTGATGTCAAAATGTCAGGATATCTGATTCACTTTTTCTTTTACCACTTTATTTATTTAGTGGTCTTTTCTGCAAGTATGTGTTCCTTTCCAGCTCCTAAAAAATGCTCTCAGAATTGCAAAAAATAATGTCCACTAATACAAGACACGCAAAAGAGCATTTATTAATTTCAGTTATTATTGTTATTCTTTATTAACCCAATAGTTCCTGTGTCATCTGTAAATAAAATATTTCATATCTGTGGACATAAAAGCTTGAAAAGTTTCACACACACCCATCAGTATTTACAGAGACTTAAGAGTTGATAAATAATGCCACATCACATCTGAACTCACCTCTGGAGTTCCACAGTTCCCAGTGAGGTTGACAAAACATCATTAAAAAAACACCAGAACACAACCAAAACTAGATGCACACCACCTACTATGAATGGAAAACATCTAAAGAGAGAGAGAGAGAAAAAAGAAGAAAAAAAAACTGTAACTGTCCGTTACAAAACCCATGGTGGTGATTTATGGGCATAATGACATATGTCTCCTTTATTGTGGGTTCAGAGTCAGGCAGCCGACAGTGTTTCAACACAAAACAAACCTGTTTATATTAACCATCCTCTGAATGGCTCCCCTAGTTAGACGAAGGGGGCCTCTGTTATCTTCTCCCAGAGTGCAACAGCCCACTCACACAATGCCAGCTTGTGTGCGCATCGAGCAGGAAAAAAATAACCTGTCACATAGTTTAACTCTTTATTAAAAGTAATTAAAGAAAATGCGGAGCAAGGCGTTATTATTAGAGGTTTTCAACGTGTCTGTCAGAGGCACATTTGGGAAGATTTTCACAATTGTGCTTGATGGAGAAGATGGAGGGGGGATAGATCACCAAGGGCAGAATTATCGTGAAATATCTGCGCAGGCTTTATTTTTTCTTGCTGATTAGGATGATTATAGCCTCAGATAGTTTTGTTTTACCAAATTGCAGTTTGATGCACAAACCACTGTTTTTGTTCAGGAGTTCAAAGACTCCTTGGAAGGATGGAGAAGGAGAGAGAGGGGGGGGGCAGAGAGACGGAGACAGAGAAGACAGACAGACAGAGAGAAAGTGAGAGAGAGAGGGAGCAAGCAAGGGAAAGCGAAGCAACCATGGTATTAACTCGCAAATGCCTCTCTTCTCAAATGATCATTTGTCTGAGAACAGGTTTCCACTGCGCCTCGTCTTATTCGTTCCCTTGCCTCTCTGTCTCTGTCTCTCACTCTCTCTCTCTCTCTCTCTCTCTCTCTCTCTCTCTCTCTCTCTCTCTCTCTCTCTCTCTTGCTCTCTTCCTCTCTGTCTCTCTCTCATTCCATTCATGGCGGGCGGGTGTGAATGTGAATTGAGCAGCAGATAAGAAGTGTGCTAATTACGTCTGTGAAAGGGGGCCTGGGAGAGCACTTATCTCTGGCTCCATCTCGTAATGGGCGTTCCCCGGGCAGCTGGTCTCCCCCCCGTTACTACCCAGCCCCCAGTACCAGTGCCACCACCAGGGCAGTTCCCTGTGCCACACCAGGCTGCTATGCCCAGAGAACCAGCGTTCTGCATCTGGTTTCCACGTACTGGTCAAGCGACCAAGTCGCAAAAGTACATCTCTGTAAATGTCCGATGGGAAATGGATGTGTGTTTTCACTCCTGGTTAAGGTTAGGGTATAGGGTAAGCACCGGGACTCCTGGTGAAGTGAAGGTTAAGTTGAAGGTCTGTTTTAGCTTCATAAACAAAAAATTGTGATGAGCTCTGCGTTTGTTTGTTGGCCAGAACGTAACAGTCGGTTTTGGAGTCTGGAGCATGGCAAGATCCAGATCCATTTGTACGCATTCACAGTTAAATTGACACTCTGGATTTGAATGTGTACTAGAGAGGGCGAGTGCAGGGGAAGGGGGATGGGGGGGGGGGTCAATGTTCACAAGCTGGCAGGAGGCCCATATGGGGTTCAGGGGGAACAACCATGGGGGGAAGGGCAGTAGAGTTTGGTACAGTACAGTACATGCGTGTCCAGTTGGCGTGCAGTGCCCTCTCTGCCTCCCTGGCACAGCTCAAAGAGCAGGCACATATTGTTGCGGTCGGGCAGAAACCTCATATCTCCATATTTTTCCGTAAATTAAGGCCTTCTTCGTCATACAACAGTGTCGTACAAAAGTAGGGAAAATAGCCGGTGCTAGTTTTCACAATGCGACGCGTTTTGAGCTTGTACTGTAGATCTCCTGTTGTCGCTATTTTGGAAAAATTGTGAAAGTGATTAAGTCTGTCTTTAACCAATGAAAAGCATGAACAATAGCTTAAAACTAAATAATAACTACATGGGATCCATTGAAACGCATGTTCTTTTTTTCCAGTTTCTGAAAAGTAACAGTTTTGGACATACAAGGTTTCCACCCGACAGCAATGATATGCAGGTGCCCTGCATGGACTGTTATGAGGTATCTGGGAAGGGCTGAGTGGATATGCATGCATGGGGTGTATGGGTATGTGCTTTGCAGTGTGATAGATGTGATGGAGATGATAGAGAAGAGGAGGGGACGTGAGGAGAGGTACTGGGGGGCTGGTAGCTGTGGTGGTCCCTTGGGTGGAAGAGCAGTAAGCAGGAGTTTACTGATTACTGCATGCTCCACTGAGTTTGTCTGTGTGTGTGTGTGTGTGTGTGTGTGTGTGTGTGTGTGTGTGTGTGTGTGTGTGTGTGTGTGCGTGTGTGTGTGTGTGTGTGTGTGTATGTGTGTGCGAGCGCCAAGCGTGCGTACGTGATGCGCATGCGTGTGTCTGTCTGCGCGTGCGTGCATTCATGCATGTGTGGTTAGTACATCAAACATAGGTGTTTATGTGAGCTGCCTCATTTGAATGTGTGTATATGATGATATGCCCTGGTGTTGTGCGTGTGTGTGGTGTAAGTGTGTGTGTGTGTGTGTGTGTGTGTGTGTGTGTGTGTGTGTGTGTGTGTGTGTGTGTGTGTGTGTGTGTGTGTGTGTGTGTGTGTGTGTGTGTGTGTGTGTGTGTGTGTGTGTGTGTGTGTGTTGGGGGGTTGGAATGCAGCCATCCTGTCCCCTCATAGGGCTCGTAACCACAGAAGGCCTCTGCCAGCTATGTATCTCTCTCTCTCTCTCTCTCTCTCTCTCTCTCTCTCTCTCTCTCTCTCTCTCTCTCTCTCTCTCTCTCTCTCTCTCTCTCTCTCTCTCTCTCTCTCTCTCTCTCTCTCTCTCTCTCTCTCTCTCTCTCTCTCTCTCTCTCTCTCTCTCTCTCTCTCTCCCTCCCTCCCTCCCTCTGTCTCTCTCTCTCTCTCTCTCTCTCTCTCACACTCTTACTCAAGCTACCCTCTCTCGCTCTTACTCTCTCTCTCTCTCTCTCTCTCTCTCTCTCTCTCTCTCATTCTTACTCAAGCTACCCTCTCTCGCTCTTGCTCTCTCTCTCTCTCTCTTTATGTCTCTCTCACATTCAACATAGCATTTCAATCACTCTCATTTTATGGCCACAATCTCAGAGCAGTAACTGTAGAGCAGCGAGTCTAACCTAAAGCCTGATTTATACTTTGTCAAACAACGGTGTTGCGTGCTGACAATAGCAGATGTACAAGCTCACAACGCGTCGCATATAAATTAAGCATAAGCCATATCACTCCACCAGATGAATGGCCCACATTCAGTTCAAGTTGGGGCACGATATATCTTTCAGTCGACACAGTCATTTTGACGTATTAGACTGCTATTATTTTTTACCTTTCGATAAATACAGACTCATTAGTCATAATCCATTCCTATCTGATTCAAAGTGATCAAACGCTCCAAGAACGCTTTGTCTCCATTTAGCTGTGGGAGATGTCAGACTTGGAGGGAACAACTGCGTTATGTTGGTTCAAGTCCAGCCACAACACTGCCAGAAGCAGGCATTAGTCAACGCCCCATTTGATTTGAGCTTGCAGAGGTGCAGGCTATCTTGTGAACAGCTTTGTGTTGGCGGCGAAATTATTAAGGGGGCTACAGTGCAACTTTTTCAGCCGATTCAAGAGGGGACGGCTTGCTAACAGGCCACCACCCTTTTAGCTTAGCTGTTTGGATACCGAAGTGCAAAGGCAATGGATTTGAGAGGATACCCAGGGGAGCTGGGGTTGTGGGGGGGGGGGGGGGGCATGGCTTTGGTGTCCAAACAACCCCGACACTTCCTTTGAGAAATTACACAACGAAAAGGAATCAGAGTCCCTGCTGTCACAAAACAAGCTCTGCAGGACCCCCCGGCTCCGCGGGGGGCTCAAAGCCCTTCGACTCCTCGGTGACCAGCAGAATACCGGATGCCTCTGAACCCCGTTACCCCACCGTTACCCCGCCTCCAGCTCTCACTGTCTCCTGCTCCCCTCGTTCCTCCCTGGAAGAGGCTTCGCTAATTAGCCAGGCTCTAATGAGACAGAATGGCACTGATCTGGTCCGCCGCTGCACAATGTGCTAGTGTGTGTGTGTGTGTGTGTGTGTGTGTGTGTGTGTGTGTGTGTGTGTGTGTGTGTGTGTGTGTGTGTGTGTGTGTGTGTGTGTGTGTGTGTGTGTGTGTGTGTGTGTGTGTGCGTGTGTGTGTGTGTGTGTGTGTGTTGGGGTGGGTAGGGGAGAGGAGTGGAGGGGACCGATGCATTTGGGGGGGGGGGTTGGGGTACAGGGAGACAGAGATGGTGTGTGCCATCTGTCACCCTGCACCCGGCTGGCACGGCACTCCCAGGGGGGTGGGGCAGGGTGGGGTGAGGGGAGGAGAGGGGGTGGTACTGAGTGCCTCACTGGTCTGGAGTGGCAGAGGTGTGTGTGGGTGGGGGGGGAGTGACAGAGATGTAATGACAGAGAAGGGATGTGAGTAGAAAAGGAGTGTGTTCGACAGGATCACTGACCCTGTCTACTTCCTGTTTCTAACAGGACTTTCATTTCCTCTCCCAGCCTGCCATCGTGTTTGTCGTCGTACAGGTTCAGGAGGCCTAGGATCAGTGGTGGGAAAAGTGCTTTACTTACGTTTCTTCTACTTCAGTACAAGTACAGTAGTTATATTTGTAGTACAACGTAGAAATACCTGTTACACTGTAGACTATATAAAGTCCTCAAATGTTTCAAACATTTTCAGACTTGAAATGTGCAGATGTACAAGCTCACAAGGCATCGCAAGCTTTTAGATCTGCTATAGCTGAAGTACAGTAAAGGTAGGGCTCAAGTGGTTATTGGGGTAATG
>NC_139940.1:23023031-23025531 GCF_963454915.1 Gymnoscopelus microlampas
TATTAACCAATAAGTCTATACAAATCCCTCATAGGATGATACCCCATGCTGAGAGCTCTACCAGATGGCTGTACAGTTATGGGGGAGGTGGAAACATTAAAAGTAAAGTGGGCTTGTGGTCACGGTTCTGAATCCTAGAATTGGAATGAATCTCATTGGGGCCGGACAGAAACCTCTTATCTCATATTCTAACTTTTTGTGTTCTTTTCATAAATGAATGTTCCTACTTGATCATACTAAAGCGTCACACAAAAGCATCAAAAGTAGTAGATCTGGCCCAGACCGCTGGCATAGTGGTCCGGGCACCTAGGCTACAATGTAGCCTGACAGCGCGTCGCGGGTTCGAGTCCTGATCCCTACGGCCTTTGCTGCATGTCACTCCCCAACTCTCTCTCCCAGTTTCCTGTCTACCTACTGTACTATCAATAAAGGCATTAAACCGCCCGCCCCCCCCCCAAAAAAAAAGAAAAAGAAAAAGTAGTAGATCTACTAAGCTCAAAGCGCGGCGTGAAGCAACGCGTTTTGAGCTTCTAGATCTGCTACTTTTGCTATTTTTGAATTTGAATCCTGAAAAGTAACAGTTTTGGAGTTTTCCACCCGACAAAGACCATATCTAGGTGGGGATGTGAAAGAGTTGACTCGTTTTATAACCACTGCCACTGTGTTCTTGAACAAAACACCTAGCCACTTCCTGCTCTGGTGGCTAGCTTAGTGGTCAACTTGTTGGTCACTTTGTTTACCATGCAGTATGTCCCAAAAATGAATGTGCAGAACGTTCTTGATTGGAAGCAGGGTGGTACTGAAAAACAGAATGCTCAGCAATCTATTTCTGGATTATCGTTTCCCATTTTTGGTTGATGTTAAAATGAGTGAATGCTATTAATGGATGCTCACCTTTTAACCACATGATCCTTAGCGCCCTTATTTTGGGGCAGAAATTGCAGATCTACAAGCTCACAACGTGTTGCGTTGCGACCTCGTAGATGGCAAGCTTGGCAAGCTTGGTGATGTAGATTGGCAAGATTTACAACAAAGATATTTGGTGCACTGTAGATAGAAAAAAGGACAGGGTTGGCCTAGCATAGTTTGGCTATTTACAGCAAAGATATTTGGTATTGAGAGAAAAAAGGACAGGGCCTAGTATCGGTATCGGCCCCTGGCGGAATCTGGTCAGCGAAGTATATAGGGGTTAAGTGATTAATAACAGAGGGCTAGAAGAGGCTCAGCTGTGACATGGTGGGTGCATTGTACAAGTATGTATTTGTTTTCTGGATGCCCATAGCATTGTAGGACCTCTTGTTCCATCAACTGCTGCTGAGTTCAGTTAAGGCCACTGACCCGATTTGCCTTATTCTGTCTCATTTTCTGCCATGCTTACATTTGAAAATGCAGCTAGTGCTATCGGATCGAAATAAAATACAAAATAAAGACAAGTATGGCCCTTTATTGTGCAGCCAATTTTTGCTTATTGTTGCTGGAGAATCGCATATGTACCCAGGCAGCAAGAACGTTATAAGTCCTGCCCGCTCCCCGGTAAGCAGATGGGCGTCTCCCCCAATGGCATAATGTATTTACAACGCAGCACACGTAACTTTGCGGGGCGAACGCACACGTGCATTCACTGGTTGGCTCACTCGGGGAGGCGAAACAGGTTTGAGCGCACCGTGTTATCGGCTGCATTTATCTGCATAGCATTGTCTGCCAGAGTGTTGGGCCACTGCCAGGTTCAAGGAGGGAGAGAGACAATAATGCTTTGTCTTCCCCCCCTACTTTTAGCTTTCCCATTTAGACACTGGAGAGGTTTGTCTGGCTGCCTCTGAAACAGTCCCATCCTCCACAAGCCAGCCACAACAATGGCCACAATTTTCTTCAAACCCGTTTCTTTTTTTTGTTTACTCACCCCCTTCATGCCCCCCCCACGACTAGGCTCAAAACTATGAAATCCAACCGATACACTTGATGCACCCAAGATGATCCCACACTTTGTTTTTCAGGGATAGAAAATCTATATTCGATCGTGTCATAATCTGAGGATAGAGGGAAAACAACAACCCTGGAACGATGAATTGATGGACATCTGTTGGCTTATTTAGTATTTCATTTTTTTCCACTGCGGTGGAAGGTCAGGCTGATGGGCCTGATAACGAGCAAATGAGATTACAGGGAAGGTGTTGGCTATGCCGTGTGACAGCCCTCTGTCTGTCTGCCTTCCTCTGTGTGTCTACGTCTCTATCGCTCTCCCCCACTCTCTCTCTGGGCCTTGCTGCAAAGCCAGTCATTTATTAATGCAGTACTGTGCATCCATATCGGGTGGGTGGGTAGAGGGGTGGGGGGAGTAAAATGGTGTTGCTGGGGTGAGGGGTTGTGTGTTGGAGGGGGGATGGGGGTGAATACCATGCTGTTCTGTGACAGAGCAGGCCTATGCTCTCATTGGCAGCTTGTGACTGCCGCACACACACACACACACACACACACACACACACACACACACACACACACA
>NC_139940.1:23035531-23150531 GCF_963454915.1 Gymnoscopelus microlampas
CTAAGTCTACAGCCTGCTGGCAGTTTAGTCATTCTTTTAAAATTGCAAAAAGTGATTATGGATCACTCCAAACTCTGGAACGCAAACACCCAAGCCCAGGTGCACCACAGAGAATAACTCAATCTTAGCATATTATTTGTTAGGGAAGAAATATAAATATATATATAGACATATATTGTAACTGTAAAAAAGAAAAAAAAAAGAAAAAAAAAGATACAGTCTTAAAGAAACTATGCCAACAAATGCCTTGTACTATATGGCACTGCCGAAGTTAGATTATGTTGCGAAACCTTTGTCACTGTAACTTTACGAATTACCACAGTTAGAAATGTGAATCACACACTGTTTATGTTGTCCTACATTATTTATTTGCAGTTCATGCAGTGTTTCTGATGTAATTACTTTTCCTGAAAAGTTATGTTACATAGCGCTTTTTTTTTTCATCAATCATTTTTTTCTATTTATTAATGTAATTTTGATGGGCAGTAAAAACAAAAAGTGTCTTAACGTTTTAAATGGAGAAATGTGCTTTAAAGGTTGCCTATAAAAAGTGCTGTATGTCAAGCAACTCATGCTACACGCTTCACAATTAATGTTGTATGCAATTTTTACTATCATGCAAATAAGCTTAGGTAAAATTACTAACCTATAGAACACCTTAGAAAGAAAAAACATATGCAATCTGTGTGAAAATCGATGTCTGCGATGTGTCTTCCTTTGGTTAACAATCCAATTCAAAAGCTATTCCTGTATAAATATTCTGTATAAAAAAGTTTCTTTTTTATGAGTTTATTTCAATGAGAACACCAGTTATTTTGTTACGACTGACTGTTTTATAAGTGTTTCTCGGTTTCTTTATGCAGAAATGTTCTAACTAGGAGTGGTTATTGATTGTTAATTACACAATTAAACTGTTTGTATTGTACAACAGATTCTTGGCATTAACTTGACCAGATTCTCTTGATATCAGAAGGCTTTCACTTCTGAAAATGAAGAAACAAAGCAAATTGTTTTCTTTGGAAATCACTGCTAAGAAAAACAATTTCAGTCTCAACTACTGAATTGTCCGGCTGCAATCACTGAAGACATGTATTTGTAATAATTGTAAATATCACATCTTATGAATCCTTGATTGTTTATTGTAAATATATGAATTTTGTGCAAGAGCTCAACGTACAAATTGAAACCTTCCATCAACATTATGTTGTGCCTACTATCGTATCAGACCGACTCTTCTTCTTAATGCATCTTCCCTTCTCTTGCTGAGTGTATTTGAAAACACCTGTGAAATATGAAATAAATAAATGTTAGGTGTGAACACCTGTAACGGCAAAGCCCTCTACTGGGAGCTAACGTGTAAAACAGCACAGGTGTCCTGACCTCCCTAAACCCCAGGTGAAGCTGGGTGTCTGCACCACGAGAATATTACCCCTCGGCTGTTAACACCCTCTGATATGTGCCAGCCACGTGTGCATTCCCCCCTCAATGTTTTTGCTCTTTTTTTTTCATGAATAAAAAGCCAGAGTGTAACATTGTGTGTGTTCCAAGGAAAAATAACATAACAGTATAGCACAGACATGTCATTATTTATCAATTCATTAAAGGTGGAGAATCTGTGGGCACGAAATGGTATACAATACGTTCCTGGTAGACCGCACAGCACATTAAGAGAAAGGCACCATTAAGCCTCATTATCTCCAAATTCTGACATTGTGGGTGACTTACATTTATACTGACAAAGGTGAAAGCAGCTCCAAGCAAAGGTACAGTAACTAGCATAATACTTTTTCATTATAATTGCTGTCATATAGTTTGTACAGATACCTAATGTAATTCTATACCAGTGGTTCTCATCTTCAGTGTTGAGACCCCTCAACAGGTCACAGAATGATTCTGGTGGTCAAGATAATTTATGGAATCAAAAACTGTGTTTGTTATTTGCTAATTTATTATGTTTCGATTTGTGAAAATGCTTTTTTTCTTGTGAAGTAATGAATACGTGTACCCTCTTCCAACAATGAATTAAGTAAAAAAATATCCTGAAAAGGTAAAATAAAAATTCACTACTCTACATTCACAGCTGCAACAGGGGATGAGTAGGTGTCCATTCATTTGTTTTCTTTTGGGGAGGTCAAAAGATGAAAATGTTGAGAACCACTGTTATATTGAAGACTATTAGGCAGTAGCACTGTAATAAATGTTCCTGGTTTAATCATGGGTGGGTATTGGGTGGCTCACAGCAGAAGAAAGGCAAGCATACACAAGTTGTATTCAAAATACTTATTATGCTCTTAACTGGATCGCCATTGAATCAAGCACATTCCAAAAACACATTCCTGCATTCCAAAGACTTCTTCCAGTGTCAAAAATAGGAATCATAATTGCCGTAGCGATGGTGGCTCTGATTAATCATTTTCCATTAACCCACACTTTCAATGCTGTTCCCTATGCTTTAGCACACTATAGAGGATTCTCTGAAACCATTTATACAGTACACATTCTCACCTCACTCTGGTATGCTGCACTTACACAATGCTTCTGGAGACATTTTGAGGTACACTGAGAAATAACCTCTTCATGGTGGTCAGTCACCTTTGAAAACACGTTACAAAATTAACACTATTATGCCACCGTTAACGCAGACTAGACTGGTATCATCATTCTACAAGTGAAACAAGGTAAATGTCCTCTAACGTCTAAGGACATATTAAATAACTTTTAAATGTTATTTTGATCAACTTTTGAGTAGTGATCGTGGGGCATTTACACTACAGCTCTAATATGTGGCTGTCACTGCTATCGGCCAAGTTCAATGTTGCTAAATTCATAACGCTGTTGTGGATGAATGAGATGGCATTACATGGAAATCAGAGATCAGTTCATGATCCCATAAGAGCTAAGATAGAAAAGGGACAATAATAATGAACAGAACTTAATGTGAGTTCAGCCGTGGGTGTGAATCATGTTGGTGACAATGGCCAAATAATGCTCAATTACAACCACTGATTACTCAGTACTTTGAAGAGGTTACAATACAAAACAAAGAAGCAATAATGGAATGTGATTACTAGGATAATGCCTACTATGACAAAGAAGAACTTTGTTTACTGTACATGCTACAATGAAAACAAATCTCCAGGTTATTCAAACTCACTAAAGAGAAAACGTCAGTCAGAATTCTAGATACCTAAGTGTTAGGTATCTAGAATACCTAGAATAAGTATTTATCTCAAGTCATTTTTCTCTTTCTGAGACAAAAGTATAGCATCACCAGCTACTTGGCTGTATCCCACAGGTGCCTGACTGGATCATTCATTTGTTCCATTCAATAATGGATCAGACATGAAAAACTTGTCTCAAGGCAGGTACCTGTCTGCTAAAGGATCTTTTGTTGAGAGGCTCCATTAGAGAAGGCATTGAGCTTAAAGGCCCTGACACACCAAGCCGACATCGGCCAAAAGCTGTCCTTGAATGTCTGCTTTTTGAGGTGTCTGAATTGGCAGTTCTCTATGTGCCTGTTCCATCAGAAACAGAAGTGAGCAGCAAACTAAAGACAGATAATGATAGAACGGTAAGTTCAGTGGAGTGGAGTGCATATCTCTGGCAGGCTGGGTGGATAAGTACTGTAGGATAGGACAAGTATTTATAATAAGTATTTACTTGTCATCAATATCTCCAGTCCTAAAAATGCAAAGATGGCCTGTCTGTTGTGTACTTTTATTTTGTAGTGTCGTCCAAGTGTTTCCTGTTTTACTTAGTTACTGTTACCTGTTATGTCTTGCCACATCACCAGTCCTGTGATTTGCAATTGTTGTTCACATGTGTCTTGTTTAGCTGTAGTCAATCATGTGTTAATTTGGTGTTCACCTATGTCCTGTTAGTCTGTGTCTGTTTGAACCTCCTTGTGTTTGCTGTTTTTTGCCAGTTTGTCACATATTGTTACAGTAGCTGACTGTTCTGAACCGGTCTTCCTGGGACGGCCACTTCACGGTCTGTCTTTGACTTCACCAGTCTCACAGAACTTTGGCCTAAGTTTGGAAATGGTACCAGCAGGGCTGACACCAAATAATGCTGCCACTCTGCTTTAAGGGATGACACCAGCTTCCACTTGCCCTAATGCACAGGCCTTATCCTGAAGGGACAAATGTGGCATCTTTCCATGGGGGCAGTGTTGCTGCTTGGAGTATACACAAACTCAACACATTTGCAGGAACCATGCTCAGGTGCCAGTCACACACCTGTGACTGGCACACACCTGCCAGCAGATAAGCAACATTTTTGGGGGCACTAGCCACACAAGTTGTGTTGCTCATTCCATGATTGCACGTTCCTTACAAGTTCAACGATAACGACATAAAATACAATACCAATTGGCATTATTGAAGGGGAGAAATAATCAACTCAAGTTAAGTTTCCAAACTTTTTTGAGGAGTTTAGTTATATTATTATATCTATCATATATCCTACTATCCTACTATCCTACTATCCTACTATAATTCTAGTAACCTCTGTGCGTGCGTTTGTAGTGGTGGTGGTGGTGAAGCTACCCGGTTCTCCCCACTGGCTGGACCAATTGCTCTGCTTTTGCACACAGCCATTGACCATTACCATCTGAACTTAACTGTGAAGCCCGTTTTTCACTTTCATCAAATCTCAGCTTCTTATTAGCGTTTTTGTGTCAAAGAATGTCGTCCCATAGCTGCGGCTGCCCAGCTATGGGACAAACTGCCTCCCGGGTTGCCAGATCATGTGCGTATATCCCCCCACGGCTGCGCCGACCGGGTATGGTCTAGTCCTACTATCCTACTATCCTACTATAATCCTACTATAATTCTAGTAACCTCTGTGCGTTTGTAGTGGTGGTGGTGGTGAAGCTACCCGGTTCTCCCCACTGGCTGGACCAATTGCTCTGATTTTGCACACAGCCATTGACCATTACCATCTGAACTTAACTGTGAAGCCCGTTTTTCAATTTCATCAAATCTCAGCTTCTTATTAGCGTTTTTGTGTCAAAGAATGTCGTCCCATAGCTGCGGCTGCCCAGCTATGGGACAAACTGCCTCCCGGGTTGCCAGATCATGTGCGCATATCCCCCCACGGATGCGCTGCGCCGACCGGGTATGGTCTAGTCCTACTATAATTCTAGTAAGGTCTGTAGTGGGAGTAGGTGAAGCTACCCGGTTCTCCTCAGTGGCTGGACCAATTGCTCTGATTTTGTACACAGCCATTGACCATTACCATCTGAACTTAACTGTGAAGCCCGTTTTTCAATTTCATCAAATCTCAGCTTCTTATTAGCGTTTATGTGTAAAACACTGTCGCCATGGTTACGGGGCTGCCCAGCTATGGGACGAACTGCCTCCCGGGTTGCCAGATCATGTGCGCATATCCCCCCACAGATGCGTCGACCGGGTATGGTCTAGTAATCTATAATTCATGTTAAATTATGACATTTAAAAAATTACATTAAATGTAAGCCAAAGCATATGTCCATTTTAAATCATAATAATTTGGGGGTCCACCGTCCACGGCAAAATTAAACTCAATTTGGGGGTCCATAACATTAAACATTTTGATAACCCCTGGTGTAGGCCACCAGGTCAGCGATCCCTGTTTTATTTTTATGGATTTTTTTTTTATGGATGGGGAAAGGATAAGAAGTTAAGAAACTGAGGATATGAATAGTCATGTTTACTTGAAGTAGGCCTACAACAATAAATAAATGTCTTGGGCATGGTGGCGACCACAAACAGCATCAAACATCAAATCTAACTCCAAGGTTCTAAAACTTTGGAAGCCCTGTATCAAGTGGGCTATTAAAGACCCAAACACCAATGGAACACAGAAACACAAGTATTTTAGTTAGCGTTCATCTATCAACACACCATTTACACACCAACCTAAGCGCGCTGTATTTAAAGCCCTAGTGGAGTTGATTTATAGGCCGAAGCCTTGCTAATGTTTCTGCTACGTTTGCCTCCAGATTAATTGGGGCGTTACACCCAGGTTGCTGCGGCACAACAACGGAAGGTCTGCCTTTCTGCAGGGGAGTCCTCAGTGCCTACCCAAGAGCCCTTGGGACTGCGCAGTAAATCAAACAGGAAATGCGGCAGAAAGCCTAATAAAGTTATTCTAATGTTGATAGCAATCTCCACAGAATCGCCCAGCTTAATTCAGGAAGCACTCTCTTCAGCTGATGCGCTTGGTAAAGCCCAAACATTTTGGAAACACCTCCCTGAAAATGTGAAGAAACAGAAACAGAAGGTTATTTTGAGAAATTAATAACATTAATCGTTGGGTTGCTTCCTTTCCTGCACTCTGCTCTTTGCCTTCCGGTTTTAAGAGACAAAATTAAACATGGACCAACTCAGGGGGATTCAACCCTCCTTCTGTACACATTAATTTGAGCAACATCACATACATGAATATGTATGTCAATTTCTGAAGAAGTAAAAAAGGTGACACCTGGCCTTGTATTGTAATTAATTGTGTTATCTTGTTTTAATTTTCAGTATGCTGTTCAACATGTGTTCAGTCAGATGATATTCATAAACTTTGGAAGAAATGTATGTACAGCTGCTATGGTTGAGTGCTGGAAAAATCAATAGTGTGAATCCAGTATAATACCAGAAATCTTGCTCAAATTCAAATAACCTCTGATCCATTGTAAAGGGTTATGAACCTCTTGATTGCATATGGTCCCAGATACAGTAGGTATGATTTCAGGCCAGATATCCAGATATCTTTTGTCTGACAGACACTTATGGACTGCTCTTTGACTGGCCCCGTTTGCCCCAGACATAAGAAACATTGTTTGAAGGGAGAAGCAGACATGGCAAAACAGCCATGGCTTCGTGGTACTCAGGCCTTTCACCTAACCATTTTAATTATTATTATATATTTTTTACCATAACACAAAGTGCCCATGAGGGTCTCTTTTGAGCTTTAGAATTAGAGGGTTACCTTCAAAGTATGTCTCCCTTCATTATACAGGGAAACCATGGTTTTCCATCAGCGGTCCTCAGTGAAGTCTCATTCCTTTGCTCTCAAAAAACAGAGCCACAGCAGTGATTTGTTTAAATACATTTTCTGAGGATATAAAATATGCTTAAACTTGGATATTTGTATGGGGCCAGATGTTTCAACGACAAAGTGAACACAGTCCTGCATATGGACGACCATGCAGTCTTATGCAAAGGTTAAAATGTCATTTAGATAGCATGTTATTTAGACAGATGCCAGGTTCATAGTGTACAGTATTTTGACCTGGCATCTATATTTCAATGTACAAATTAGTTATTTTTTGATATTATACTGTTTAGACTGATGCTAGGTTCTTAGTTTACCTATGATCCTCGATTACTGAGGCACTACACTCACTGTCTCTATGTATTTGATGTACTGTATATACCTTGCTAACTGTAAGTCACTCTGGATAAAGAGCGTCATCTAAATGCCTAAATTGTAAATATGGTTCATCTTTAAATGTAACAATATTTACCAGTGAATGGTTCAAACTACAGAGTAAGAAATAATAATGATATATAAATAATAAAAAAATATAGTTAAAAATACAGCACTTAATAAAATGTAATGCAATGTTTTTAAATGCAAGCACAGGCCAGGATCAAATCATGTGAAAAACATTAGTTGTTGTCACTTGACCACATATTATATAGTAGGCCCTATCTTGAACTTCATTGTACAACAGTGTCACAGGGCAGAAATTGCCAATATACAAGCTTACAACACGTCACATTGCTATCTTTGCCAGTTTTAAAATGGTTAAGTTGTCTGATCATACCGTAGACCACAGTGCCTATACTGCAGGCTACACAGAAGGGGGAAAAAAAGTATAATTACAGTGACAATCAAACTCAAATGCTGTTTACAGAGTTGGTGGCCTGTTGTTCATGTTCTAGGAATTGGGCTGAAGTGGCCTCTTGTTAATTTGAAGTACTAATTGAGCCCATTTTCCCTTTCTAAACCTGTCTCCCCGCTTTCATTTTAAAGCAATAACTCATCGATGAACAACAACACTCAGCAGAAGCCACTTGTCATGATGGTTCCACTAATGCAGTGACCAAAACAGACTCAACAGTGAAGTTACGTCACAGATCTCAAAACCAGTGGTTCATTATTGTCCTTAAAAATAACACAGCCACTCATCAAATTATTTGCTTTGTAAACCAACCTTGACAGGGTACACTCCTTTGCAAACCATTACCTAGCTAATGGACTAATTGGTTGAGGCATCTACAGTATGTATATACAGGACATGTACCTTGAGACCTTGAGTGTACTGTGTGTGTGTGTGTGTGTGTGTGTGTGTGTGTGTGTGTGTGTGTGTGTGTGTGTGTGTGTGTGTGTGTGTGTGTGTGTGTGTGTGTGTGTGTGTGTGTGTGTGTGCGCGCGCGCGCGTGCGCGTGTGTACTAAAGGACTAGAGAGAAAGAAGGCAAGCATATGGTAAACTTCTGTGTAGTTGTTCTGTAAACAGCCTTAAACCATTATCAACCTGTAATATTATCTTCCTGAATGGAATTTAATTTGAGTGGATTCAATGAAACTGTGTGTGTGTGTGTGTGTGTGTGTGTGTGTGTGTGTGTGTGTGTGTGTGTGTGTGTGTGTGTGTGTGTGTGTGTGTGTGTGTGTGTGTGTGTGTGCACATGTGTGTGCGTGTACCTGGCTCTTGGAGGCCGCCTAGCTACCTGGCCCTTGGCGAACAGGGCCTGGGACACCTTGGCTCTCTTCATCTCTTTCTGGATCCCATCCTAGATGGTGGAGTTGATGTTGAGGATGCAGCTACTGTACACTGTCGTACGACGAAGTATCAATTATGCTTTAGATTGAGAGCCAAAAGGGGGACAAACAACCAGCACAATTCTGTTCAGTCTCTGCTGTCATGTGTTTGTTCTGCTCATAACATTTACATCTTGCCTATCTTATTTATTGCATTCAAATGAAACGTGTGTGTGTGTGTGTGAGAGAGAGAGAGAGGGAGAGAGGGAGAGAGTGTGTGTTATCGTTGTGTGAGTGCGTGTGCACTGTGCATGTGTGTGTGTGTGTGTGTGTGTGTGTGTCCCGAACCTCCTCACCTACCCCTCATTTGCAAAGGGGACAGGAGGGAGGTGCTAATTAACGTGATAAAGAGAACAAATCTTATCAAATCTGGTGGTGTTTTTTTTTAAGGGGTGTGGTGGGCAGGGGGGGGTGCACAGGGGTGTGTGGAGATAAAATCCACGGTTACATACAGTATGTATTCTCAAACACTCTGGGAAAGTGTTACTTTCATGTTTAATTAATTAAGCATTCTCTTTAACTGTATCTTGACAAATATGAGCCAATTAGAAGGAGAGGAGAAAATGTTTATTGCTAATTAATGGTTCATTTCAAGGGGAAAGTAAGTCAAGTCCTCTGGTATCATACCTTTTCTAACAGTGCTTAGGTTCCACTATGCATTAGACTTCAACTTATTGTTTGTGTAGAGCAGAACAGGGTTATGTTACTGATAGATAACAGACTCACTTTTTACTTTTAAACTGCTCAGATAATTCACTTTACTTTACGTTACTCTTACTGAAGGCCGGTTTTCAAGATAAAACACGAATTGGACAAGGACAACTATAAAATTATTTGCTAGTGGTGATATTGCACTACTGCAAAATGTCAGTCCCCTTACTTGTTGTACTATAAAAGAGGCTAATGTTATATCCTATATCAACAACTTACATAATGAAATAAGTACATAGTGTAGTAGCAGTAGGGACCGCCAGATCTCAAATTAAGTGCAAGAATATTGAGCAGGATATGATAAACAAACAAAAAAAGAGAAAACACACTAGACATTACAGTACAGTGAGGCAGACTACATGGAAGATTATAGTGGTATAACAGTTTGCAGTCACTTTGTGGGACAATAAAGTTCATCTTGAATCTTGAATCTATACATAAATCATTCCATCACTAGTCACTAGTATCAGTAGTCTATCGGACTACTTTAGGTGGAGTTGGGCAGACCCCATTCACACTTTGGTGCCGTTATATCAGTCCGTTAAGCTTTCCGTCACCACTATAGACATTTTTGCTGTTTACTTTCAGGCTCTTCTGCCTCAGTAAACTGCATTCATATACGTGAGTATTGCTGTTATTTTGTCCGTTTTTTAAACAAATTTAATGCAAATAACCCCAAAAAATGAAAGTCAACAGAAAACAAGTCATGGGTTTGAAAACGTCATCTCTGGAATGTCATGTGATTGCTGATTGTTTGCTCACCCCAGGTCTTTTGTCAGATGGCTGCAACTCTTTATTGTATTTGTCCCATGCCATTAGGAATATTCCCTGAAATACCGTAGTATTTAAAGTACCGTAACTAGGTCTTGAGGGGGCAAATCGCTGGTAAAAGATTTCCCTGACAGTCAATTCTGATTCCATTCACAACTGACATCATGCAAGAAATGTCTAGAACAGGGTTTATCTGTATGTACTGTACGGTACAGTATGTTCCGTCTAAAGTAGACCAATCACAGCTCATGCTACTATAGTATATAGTACATATGCATGCAGTCATGAAACAGAAGCACCTCCAGCCACAAAAGTCAAGTGTCTGGCGAAGTGAAAGTGAAACTTTGGTGGTCGTAATTGTAAATCGGTGGGTGGTGTGCCTTTTTCCTATCCTGGCTGTGCCCTGGGTTGGCTCCCACAGTGTCAGTTTGCTTGCCACCAGTTCCGGGTGCCTGATGCAGTGCCCAGACTGCCCACCCAGTCTCTTTATGTTTTCGCCCCTGTCTGTCTGTCTGTCTGTCTGTCTTTGAGCAGCTCATCTCTGGCATTTATTTATTTATTTCAGAAAATGCCAAAGACGAAACAAGCCTGGAATATGCACAAGTAAGCACAAACTGCAGACTCAGAAATGGTAAAGGTAAATTGTATGTACAAATTTAGTTTTTAGAACAAAATAGGAGAACGGAGACCATTGCCACCATGCAGAACAGTCTTTCATCAGAAAAATGCCTTAACTTCAGTGAGTAATGAAAGTATATACTTGATTTAGATTGTCAAATATATTTCAGGTTCATTACTCTTACTCATTACACGTTTTGGCTTTGTGTTGTGTTTGGCTGAATATTTTCAGCAGACTAATGTCTCCTTTTGGCGTAAACAGAAACAAACACATTGTAGTTTCATAGACTTTCTCATATTTGATTAGATATTTTTATGGCAAATATCATTTGGAATGAGCACCTTAGAGGGTGCACATTCAGATCAGCGGCCAGGAGTTAAGCACTTGTTGATATCCTCATAGCTTTCTCTAATAATAGCCCTAGTTTTGTGTCTATCTATTCAGTACCCAAAGACTGAAATTGAGTTAATATCAGGAGCCTTCCTTGGGCTGCTATACATACAGTATACTATAATGTAATATTAAAAACAAGACTGACCTCAGAATGCACACAGATGTTAACAGCATTGAGATCCCCTGATACCGTTGCAATATAAATGCATAAAATGCCTTTTGTGCTCCAACATTTCCTCCCATTGAAAACCACTAGTGAATTATCCTTCTCTCAGGGAACAGAGTATGCCATGGCCTTTCAATTACCTTGTGGCAAAGTGAATGAATTCTCTTAAAATAACTGCATTACACACTGTGAGTGTGCCACCATGTGTTTGGGAACCACAATGGAACAAGTGTTCAGTGGTGGGTTAAATTACAAACATTGCCTAATGTGTCATGATTTGACTTGAGTGGGAGAACTCTGGTTCGCTAACTACACTCATAATGAATGTACAAGTTGAACAGAGCTCTCTCATGGTCAGCCGGATTTTTTTTCTTTCTCCCACCGTCGAGACATGAAATCCTATATGTTTAATTTATAGGCGCCGTGTGCTTAATTGCATTGAGATGGCCCATCTAGACTAAATCTGCGCTGCATATAATCAGAAATTTACAACTTTTCCATCTCAAGTGCCGCCCAAAGAAGTGGCAGCAGAACATACGGGGGAACGGGGATGAGGAAAGTATGTGTGAATTTTAATTGTGCTCGCAGCAACATAGCCAGCGAGTACTGTGACACACACTGGCGTTCCCTGAGGTATAAAATTTTAAAATGAACTAAGTAAAAAAGAAAGTTGCCATAAATATGTGTGTCTGTTTGTGAACTGGGGGGTGGGGGGGTGACAGCGAAGAGAGAGAAAGAGAGAGATGGAGAGATTCAATTCCCCAAAGATGGTTTATTATTCCGTGCTAAAATGAAGCAGGAGCAAGGAGTGGTAGTCAGCGATGCGTCAGAGTTGCTCTTTGAAGACATTAAAAAGCTGAACGCACAACAAAGACCAGATGTTCCAACATGCCTTATTTATGCACCCATCAGCCTGTTTCCCATGTCCACAAAACACCAGCATATTCGTACCTTTTAAACTCACACATACAGTAGCACATCCTGAAAGCATCCCACTTCACTGTGGCTTCAGTGCATGTACAGAGTGTGTGTGTGTATGTATGTGCGTGCACACGTGCGTGTCACCTGAAATTGTGGGACAGTCAAGGTTTGTCCAACTGGCAAACATTCCTGACTTTGCAACTGTTTCTCTGATTAGAAGGAAGCAAGGCCATACTTCCTACTACACACCACACACAGTACGTATATAATATGCCCTGGGGTAAAGCCTGTAGCATTAACAGCCTATGTTTAGAGGAGGCCTGCACAAAATCAGTCCATCCCTTTGCTTACCGTTTAATAGAAGCCAGTCTAGCCTCCTGACCCAAATACAAGCACACAATAATACTCTTGTGGGATAGGCCTACGTATGTATCTGCTTTATTATACACAGGCATATGTGCAAGTGAGCATACATGCATGCTGTAAACCAAGTACCGCACTGTGTACTGTAACACGGACTCCTTTGCCATTCTGAATGAGATGATAGCCTCAAATAGATTGTGTTGCCAGGGGCTACAGAACTAAACATATCAACGCTATATCTCTGGATTTTACTTAAAAACTCCAAAGACAGGAGGAATAGATCCTTGAACAAAAATCTGTTCATTTCAATTAAAAAATGTGATGCTATCTCCACCAGCGCGGGGGGGAGTCGAGGAAACAAAGAGTGCTAAATTGATGGCGCCACAATAAAAACTATTAGCTGGGGAGTCGACAGATGCTGATGTGCCGGTCTCCTTTCCAGGGATTATTATTTATTTACACTTCTCAATCACAGTCTCCCAGATGCTAGCCCGGACTGTGGCGTGGCATGCACACCCGCGGGGATGGGAGGGGGGAAGGGAGGGAGAACGCAGGAGGGAGGACATTCTGGATGTGTTCTTCCTTGTAGGGGGTCATGGGGTGAAATGCACCTTTGACTGTAAAAGCTTGAAGCATGCTTTGGTCACATGCCAGCCAGCTACAGCAAAATCCACACTTAAGATATACCCTATGTTTGCATCTACAGTGTGTGTGTGTGTGTGTGTGTGTGTGTGTGTGTGTGTGTGTGTGTGTGTGTGTGTGTGTGTGTGTGTGTTTGTTTGTTTTTCTTATCCATTCTCCATAAGATTCTTAATAGTCAGTGTTCTAATAGGCCTTTACACATCTGTCACTGAGAAGCAAATGGCTTCATTTAAAAGAATAAAAGAAAAGTAGATGCAGAATATATCCTTGCAAAAGATTGGAAACACAAAAGCAGGAAATGAGACTGAGGTCATTGGGGCTTAATTTGATTGTGTTTGACATCTGAAGACTGTATGTGCTGTATGTCTAATGATGGAGTAGTTGTAATGACAGCCATCTACAGAAGAATTGCTCAGAGAGCCTTTTTTTCCTCCCCATTTCAGCTCCTCTCCTCTCCTCTCCTCTCCCACCCTTCCTTCACAACTGTAGTTGAAGGCGCTGATTTGGACTTGTCAGACTTGATGGAGGGGTTTTCTTCAGAGATGCCTGTCCCTGCCTCTTCTCTGGCCTGGAGAGCGTCTCAGATGTGTGCCCAGCAATGCTCAGTATGCACACGGCCTCTCTCTCGCTCACTGAAAAACATCTTTATTCAGCTTCTTCACTAATGTCTGCGGCACAGGCATCAACATGCTTTGTGCGAAATGAATTACTGCTAATTAAAAATCAACAGAAATGAGCATGCAACACTCTGTGCCCCATTAATATTTTAACCAGCGGCAGCAGTAATTAAAGCCGCGCTAATTTTTTCCCTCTCTCGCTCAGCATCCACAAACCAGTCAATAAATTACATCAAAAAGTACAGGTGTGTTTCCCTGTCAGAGCTGTAATATCATGATAAATCGACATCATCCCTCATAGTTAACGGTCTCACCTCCCCTATTCGCCAACGACTCACAACTTGCTGTTATCTTTGCCAGTGTAAATGGGAGGAGGGCACAGAGGCCTCTTGTTTCACCAGAACATGCAGGTGTCTCAGTGTGTCTCATTTGCAGGTAGCAAATGGATGCTAAGAGCACCATTAATGGAGATGTGTTTTTCCCCCCATTTTGCGGCGTGTTTATAAAAGACTGTCTGAAAGGGAAATCTGATGTTCCATTCATTGCCTTGCCCGTGGGCTATAAGTATATCACCATTCACTGCTGCTCTGCTCTTTGATCTTAAGTGTTAGTTATCTTTTCCTCAGATCATACCATTTTGATTTACTGAAACAGCTTTCTGTGTGACTTTAGCCCAATGATGCTACTGTTTTGGTTAATTACCGTAAGTCCTTGTTAATAATGGAAATAATTTATGACAGACACATTGCTTACAGAGAGCAAATTATATAGCTGAGCTGAGTGTAAAGGGCAAGGATGGTGGCCAACCTAGACATGTCACCTGGGAGAATGCCTCAGGCCCCTTTCTGCTGTAAGTTTCAGATTGTCTGGCAGTGAAGGGTGAAGGGTCCATAAAAAAACATTTTGCCAGGTTAACTAGCTTGCTACGGTAGCTCTACCCCTTAGTATCATTTCTTCTCTCCAGCACCCTGGAAATGACTGAAATAACTGGACTGATTGCATTGTTCAATGTTATAATTAGTATATAGTATTAGTATAAATAGTTGTTGTTGTTGTTGTTGTTATTATCAATGATAAGGGATTATAAAAAATGTTTTAGCTTTGACTCTACATTGTTCAAGAAGATATAATTTCCATGACTTTTTCTAGTGCAGTTTCATTATTCTGTATGATTTTTCTTTTAATATTAAACACACACTATTATTTGTTTCTTTTATTCCTGGATACCACATGGAGTTTTCCACACTAGAGAGAGCTTAAAATAGCTATTTAATAAAAGTAAAAGTTTTAGGCTATTAAAAGAGAAAGATGAGTTGTTTGTACACAGGCCAAATACTGATCTCATTTCAAGGGGATTTCTTTATCTGGTCACTGAGCTGTGTGCATAGTAAAATCAGCTGTGTTAATCCAACTGATCAGAGTGTACACATGTAACCACATGGACCGGTTAGGTCTCTCAGAGTTAAATGAACAGTCAGGGTTTTACAGTGTATACAGTATATTCCATACTTTCTTCATCATTGAAAGGTAACATAAAATATAGGAATTCCCACAATAAATTGATGGAGTGGATTGAGTGGATTGCTTGCACTTTTATCGAGCGAAAAAGGTAATGACAAACTTACATTTCTCTGCTGTCGGGCAGAAACCAGCTACAGTATGTCCACATTTTTTTTTTGAACAACACAACACTGCCTCATCAAAGTTGGTATGGTGACTTTATGCATTGTCAGATACTTGAATGTGTCCTTATATTATCATCACTTTACCCAAATACAGCTCAAGTTGAGTTATCCCACGATTATGTAACCCATTTTTTCACCCAGTGCCGATTGCCTAAGCTGTCATCCTGGGCGCTACTCTCCCTCTGCCAGCCTGGGGAGAGCCCAGAACTGAGCTCATGCTTCCTTCAATAAATGAGGAGTGAGCAGGCCGCTTCTTATCACCTGACAAGGGGGAGTTTCCCCGGTAGGACGTAGCACGTGGAACACGTTATTCCAGCCAGTTCCTTTCCCCTCCATCAGGCACCCCGGCTGACCAGGGGGAGGCAGTATAGCGACCAGGATTACTGCATGTTTTTTGAGAGGATACCTACCCTAGGGGACACGGGGAGAACATGCAAACTCCGCACAGAAAGGCCCTTAGGAGGTTTTTGACCATTAATGTGGACATAGGTCTTTTTCCGTCTGACTTTATCATTCTAATCAATGATGGACAAACCACCTAACTCCACAAGTTGGTGGTGGTTTAAACGACAGTTTGAGGATCCAATGGAGTTAGGAGGTTTAGTCAGAAGCGCTTTTTAATACTTTTCATTGGTTCAATATTTGTAAAACCCACACACAGACGTAAAGGGTGTTCAATACCACTGATTCATTAAAAGAAATAAAAAAGTTGAAAAATGGAGATAGTTGGTTTCTGCCTGACAGCAACGATTTATTACAACTCAAATTTTGACAGCACTTAAAGCAACATCAATTCGCAAGGAAAGGAAAAAAAAATCAGCACTCAACAATCGCACAGCCATAGTATCAGAGGTGACTGTACCAAGCAACAATGGAGTAGTGTTATTACACTGTTAACTTTAATGTTGACGATTAAAACGCACGCCTAAGTGAGACATGCCAACGCTGGTGTAAATATTAATTTCACCCCTTGTCGTGTAATAAGTGGATTGATGCATGCTCCAGGGGTTTTAAAGTCAGCAGAGACTAAATGGGTTGATTTGTTACGTGCCTAGCCATCTCTAAACAGAAAATAATTCTCCTGCCATCGTGAGCATTTGAGTGGTGTTAAGCTATATTTAGGCCATCAGCGTGACCTCTGTCTGTTTCACTACATCCTGCCAGTGCTCTCCCAGATAATTTCAATTAATTGTCTAAACGTAGGGCTGTGATTGGATACAGTATGTGGAAACAGTTGGCATCACAAATCCTCTTGTACGACTAGTAGATGTAAGATATTGAATACAAATGTTTTAATGGATGTGCATGACTTTTTCAAAGTGTGTGCGTACGTGCGTGCGTGCGTGTGAGCTTGCGTGAAAATATTGTGTGTGTGTGTGTGAATATATATAGCCTATACATATATATATATATTGAGTGTGTGTGCACTGTGTGCTCACGTACGCACGTGTGTGTATGCGTGCCGCACGCGCGGACGTGAGTGTGTATGCGGCTATGCGCGGCGCTCACGCACGTACAGTATGTGTGTGCATTTGTGTGCAGGCACATGTGCGTGCATATGTACTTTATATGCACATGTGAGTGGGTCCATATTTCTGTGTTTGTGTGACTGCAGAAGTATTATTTTGTAATAGCAGTTCCTTGCAGTGTATTGTTCATGCAGTATATAGGACCTTCAAGTCGTAGATAACAATCTCTTTCACTAGCAGTAGATCCCATAACCCGGATGGACAGCTTGCACCCAATTGGCTAGCTCGACTCCATAGCCTTGGAGACCCATAGCCTGGGTGTGAGATTATGAATTCATGAAAATAACATAAATGAGTTGTCATTGACGGAAAAGATATTCAGGGACTGACTTTCTTGGCCAACAGACAGACAGACAGACAGACAGACAGACTTTCGGCCTGAGGTTGATGCTATAGGAAAAGGCCATGTCATGTCACAAAGATCTGTAGGGTCCATCCTCTGGGGAGCATGAAGATGTGCAGCAAATGCCATGGCAATGAAAACGTTTTCAAGACATTGTTACGACTATGGTCGTATTTTGGTGATATGTTTGTATGACCATAGTTGTAACATCACCTTGACAAGGGTTAGACATTATAGGGCCTAGGGGGATGTTTAATTCTCAGGAAAGGGGGTGTTACGACTATGGTCGTATTTTTGTAAATTTTTGTTATGTTATTATGTACTGTAGTTAGGATGGATAGTTCTGTGCCAGGTAGGTGTGTACACTGTAGGTGCGTGTGTGCGTGCGTGCGTGCAAATGAGTCTTTGCGGCTCCCCAGAGATGATTGGTGGGGTAACTTCCAGCTCAACTCCTGATTGGCCAATCACTGAGGTAGTCCACTATAAAATGTTTGCGTCTCAATTACCAAAACCACAGTGTGTAGAAAAGAGCAAAGTGACAAGCTTGTTACTTTTCAGAATATAAAGCCTGGGGAATGGTGGCCTTAAAGAAATGGATATAGCACAAAAGATGTCCTGAGCCTTGTACTGTATGCTGAAACTGTCAATTAGCCCATTAAGGCCTGAGGCAGATTCTACAAATGTCTTCTAAATCCTAACAGTTTTCTGAAAGAATAGTCAAGGAAATTATATGTATTTGACCACGGATCCCCCATCTCAAAATATTTGGTTCCAGGGACCCCCAGAAGCAAAGATTCATTCAAGTTCATAGCACGGCACGAAGTGACACATATGAGCTTGTATATCTGCTATTTTTAATAGCCAACCAATGTGCTATATACAGTATATAGCTAAAATCTAAAATGACAGAGATTTAATGGGTTAAACCTGTCAAAGGTACAAAAGGAGGTATGGCATATCAGACCCAAGCAAATGTCCAACAGATGAGCACTCATCTGAGGGGTGGAGAGACAGGTATTTTGTCCCTGTGATTGGAGTTGGCTGGTGTGCTCCTTCTGACTCCCAGCACCTGTTTCCTAGGCTGTGTGTGTTTCACTTCCTGTCGATTTGATCCAATGAAATCCAATGAAACTGGTCAGATGACCAACGATATCCAATGAAATCGACAGGAAGTGAAACACACACAGCCTAGGAAACAGGTGAATATTGTCGCTGTCGGGCAGAAACCAGCTAACTCAATTTTCCAGCTTTTTTTTTTCATAAATCAGTGCTATGGAACACCCTTTACTTCTGTGTGTTGGTTAAAAAGTATTAAAAGGCGCTTCTGACAAAAACTCCAAACTCCATTGGATCCTCAAACTGTTGACCAAACCAACTTTGATGAGGCAGTATTGCTTTGTTTTAAAATTATTTTTTTTACATTTTGTTTTTTCATTTCCTGGAAAATGAATATTTTGGAGTTTGGAGCTGGTTTCTGCCCAACAGCAGAGATATATATCTTCCGTTGTTTGTCAGTATAATATTTGCTTGATGAAGACATATAAGGTCGAAATGTTGCCGCATTAAAGAAAATACATTTTGGGAGCTTTAAACCAGTGTGCGGATGTTTTTATCTTCTTTGCCATGCCAGATAAGCAGCCATTATAGCTTAATTTCTCTGATAAACAAAGCAAGGCTTCATCCAACCAGGGCGGCGTTGTGATATCGGAGCCCTTTGCAATGTGTTGGGTAATTCATATCACAATAGAGATAAACATCGAGCAGCCCTCAAGTGAAGGTGCCATGATTTTCTAGTGAATTTGTCAACATACACAAGGCTAGCTACTATCCAGTTCTACCTTTGTTGGGAATTTAATGGAACAGTTACCATATTTGTGGGGAGGGAGGGTCATGTACCGAACTACACATGTAACTAAATGCGCGCGCGCACACACACACACACACACACACAGACACACACACACACACACACACACACACACACACACACACACACACACACACACACACACACACACACACACACACACACACACACACACACACACACACACACACACTAGGGATGCCACCGATTATTCGAATTTTAGAATATTCGTTACAGTCTCCATAATCGAAAATTATTTTTAAAATTCGATTTTAATTAAAAAAAAAAAAAATTAATTATTAAAAAAAAAAAATTTTTTTTTACTTTTTACTTTTGTATGCCTTAGTTTCAATCAAAATATATGCTAATACTAATATTATAGTCTTAATAATTGTAAATGGCCACAGTTTCAGAGCGTTTCACTGTTTCAGCCCAGCCCAAACATGAACTCTGCAGCCGCACTGAGGCCCCTGCTGGAAAGCATCCCAGCCCAAACATTAACGTAACTAATAATTGGGCCGCGCAACCCAGAAATGACCGTGATAATGCTAAAACAGGAGCGAAAAAAAAAAAAAAAAAAAAAAAAAATGTTTTTTTTTTTTTTTTTGAAAAATATTTTTCAAAAAACGGCGCCGTCGAATAATCGAAAAATATTCGCCAGGGCTGTCCGAATTTCGAATTGGCTGAAGGTCAGATTGTGGCATCCCTAACACACACACACACACACACACACACACACACACACACACATGAATAACATTAAGGGACAGGAAGAAGACTTTCACCACAACACACAAACTACTCACCAAGTAAAATGTTAGGTAGGACTATGGCAGTTTTTTGTGTGTGTGTGTGTGTGTTTGATTGATCAATCAATCAATCAATCAATCACACACACACACACACACACACACACACACACACACACACACACACACACACACACACACACACACACACACACACACACACACACACACACACACACACACACACACACACACACACACACACATGAATAACATTAAGGGACAGGAAGAAGACTTTCACCACAACACACAAACTACTCACCAAGTAAAATGTTAGGTAGGACTATGGCAGTTTTTATTAGCGGTGCCAACCGCTCTAAGCTTGACTTTGTCCGTATGTCCGTCCGTCCGTCCGTATCAGCACGGGATGATGAGCACGGGATTTTACACAGCTATAACTCCAGATTGCAGCATGCCACCAAGTCCAAATATGGTATGTGGACTTAGACCACCAATAGGGACGAGCATGACTTGCTGAAGTTAGCAAAGAGGGGTCCAGGGACCCCCCGCGTATGTTATGTCCGTCCGCCCGTTTAGGGCACGGGATTTTAAACAGCTATAACTCCAGTTTGAAGCCTGCCACCAAGTCCAAATTTGGTATGTGGACTTACACCACCAATAGGGACGAGCATGAATTGCTGAAGTTATCAAAGCGGGGTCCAGGGACCCCCCGCGTATGCTATGTCAGTCCGCCCGTTTAGGGCACGGGATTTTAAACAGCTGTAACTCCAGTTTGAAGCCTGCCACCAAGTCCAAATTTGGTATGTGGACTTACATCACCAATAGGGACGAGCATGAATCGCTGAAGTTATCAAAGCGGGGTCCAGGGACCCCCCGCGTATGCTATGTCAGTCCGCCCGTTTAGGGCACGGGATTTTAAACAGCTATAACTCCAGTTTGAAGCCTGCCACCAAGTCCAAATTTGGTATGTGGACTTACACCACCAATAGGGACGAGCATGAATTGCTGAAGTTATCAAAGCGGGGTCCAGGGACCCCCCGCGTATGCTATGTCCGTCCGCCCGTTTAGGGCACGGGATTTTAAACAGCTATAACTCCAGTTTGAAGCTTGCCACCAAGTCCAAATTTGGTATGTGGACTTACACCACCAATAGCGAGGCGCATGACTTGCTGACGTTATCAAAGAGGGGTCCAGGGACCCCCAGCGCCCGTATGAGCACGGGATGAGCACGGGATTTTAAACAGCTATAACTCCAGTTTGCAGCATGCCACCAAGTCCACATTTGGTATGTGGACTTAGACCACCAATAGGGACCAGCATGAATTGCTGAAGCCCCGCCCCCTCTGTCTTCCCATTGGCTGGCCTTCAAACAGCCATAACTCAAGTTCGCAGCATGCTACGGAGTACAAATTTTGTACATGGACTAAAACCAGCAATAGGGACGAACTGTAATTACTTAAGCCCCGCCCCCTCTGTCTGCCCATTGGCTGGGCTTTAAACAGCCATCATTCCAGTTTGCAGCATGCTACCAAGTACAAATTTGGTAAGTCGACTCAGACCACCAATAGGGACGAACTGAAATGAGTTAAGCCCCGCCCCAAAGGCACCGCTTCCTTCACACAGGGTGTGATTTTTTCTTTCTTTTTTCCACAAGCCTAATTAGTCCCAAGATACAACCAAAGCTTTGCAGTGACATGAATCAATTATGATTTGACAGAAGATGCAACATTGGGTGATACTGCTAAATACACCTTTAATAAAGTGATCTTGGAAATAAGCATACATTGACGATAATGATGGTAATAATGATGTAATAGGCAGCAATACATTTTATTTATTTTTCGGAATAAAAAATTACCAAATTTATATAAATCAAATAGCTCCCCATATTATCTTCTCCTTCAAAGTAGCTCTCACTCTCAATAAGGAGAAAGCTCTGCCCTGCGCTAAAATGAATGAGTGTTCAGTAAAAACAAAACAAAAAAAGCTACATGCTGTTAAGAGTACAGCCAGGTCACAGTTGTATATAATAATAATTCTATTATAAGTTGAATATGTACAGCCTTGCACATAATGGCAGCATCAATTGTGACAGTGTCATTTTGTTTTATATAATATATTTATGTTTATATATCTCTTTTTTAAATGATACAAAAATAAATTCAGTTCATCCTACACATAATGCTATACTGCTGGTTCCAAGAGAATGCTACCTCCCTATCAGGGTCTGTCTGTGTCTTTGGCCCTGCTGTTCTCATCCCCTGCACAATGAAATTAGACCATAGCAAGCATTGTCTCATGGAGGCAGATTCAAGGCCCATTTATTTGAGATTGCTTTTAGTGTAATTCAATAAAGGCTTTTTTACTCATTTATTTCCATGGTGAAATTTGTGCTGAGGAAAAGCAGGGCCGCATTTCCTTCATTAGCAGTAATAATAACCATAATAACAATAATGGCATTAAAAAGCAATCGTTCGAAGGATCCTGCTGTCAAAGTCAGTCTCAAACAGAAATTGTATATTGGCAGTGGACATAATTTGTTGGTACTTAGGGCAAACATTTATGGTACGTTTTATCATAGTACATGTACAGTACGAGTAACATTATATCAGTTCTCTGAAACCATAAAAGGTGCAAAACAAAACAAAAAAATAATTAAGTATACGATGAAAGGTGTGCATTTCATGCTCGGCTGGGGGGGAAAAAATACTATTGTTAAGTGGAGTCCAGATTAGAGTGCAGGGAGAAGGAATGAAATAAGATAGAAGCCGTGAAAACGAAACACATAATGGATAAAAGTAGTTATGAAAGCAGGGATAAGTAGGAAAGGGTAGAAAGAGGATTGACAACAAGGACGTGAGATGGAGACAGCGAAGCGCTGTTCCACAGTTCCACCAATATCGTCAGATCCATTTTCCACCACTGGAGGCCAAATGGCTATCAAGATGGTGCCACCTTCACGGCGGCTTAAGACGAAAAAACTTGGGCTCTGCTGATCTCCGGTGCAAGTGCAGGCTCCCCCTAAATGCCCTGCAAAAATAAATATTTGAATATTCTTCGGCACTCCTAAACCAGCTTAAATTGGATCATTTCATTGCGCCGCTTGCCCCTGCCAAAATGCCAAAAGAGTGTGGGTCTTGGCGAGCCTTCTTGCAGCCCAGGCGTGCTCCCCTCCCCCTGGCCCTGCCCACCCCCTGCACTATCAGCTGACACAGAGTCTGCCCCCAGGCCACCTCCTTTCTCCTCGGCCACACTCCTGCTGAGAGAAGCTGGCACATGGTGGCCACACAAACAATGCAGACAGGCAGTCTGAAGCGACCAGTCGTCCGGAGCATTCGTACTGTAGCATCATCAGTGTCAGGTCACTCTGTGGTCTCTGGATTGTGAGTGGAGGACAATCCAGGTCTTTAAAGTAAACCAGCTGTACGTGCTTATCTGGCCTTGAAATCATAGTTGTACGGTGGTTACCTACACATCTTGCTGATGTGACAAGGACCTCATGGTGGTTTCTGATGTATACAAAAGAAAATCAGAGGATACCCCAATCAACTTTATCTTTTTGAGAAATTCAGATTTTTCTGGCTTTCATCCAGACCATAGTAGTCCTCTATGTCTTTCACGTAATGTTGTCGATATTTGCCCAAGCCTTACAATTGTGTGTGTGTGACATGTGTGTGTGTGTGTGTGTGTGTGCTTGTGCGTGTGCGTGTGCGTGTGTGTGTGTACTGAATATATAGTGCATGGACCATATAAATATGTATTTATATACTGTGTATATTTATTTATTTTGATTCAGTGTACCATACATACATACATACATACATACATACACACACACACACACACACACACACACACACACACACACACACACACACACACACACACACACACACACACACACACACACACACACACACACACACACACACACACACACACACACACACACACACACACACACACACACACACACACACACACACACACACACGTTGTCTTCAACTTCTGGAAGATTTTCTTTTACTCTACCAGCACCTGCATAATTAATATTTAGTGTAGCTGCTTTGGAACTAAGTATTTACATAGCCTTCAATTACTCAGGTCAATTCAAAATCGCATTTATTGCTGCTTATTCCAGATATTCCCTTTTTTCTCTCTCTTTTTTCAAAACTCATCAAAATTGTTTCATCAGTTGTCTATAATTGCCTCATTAGAGTTCTCCTAATTATAGTTATCTAGGATTCTTCCATACATATTGGGCGGAGAGCTGAGGGTGGGGGGGGTGGGGGTGGTCCATTTGTGTCTTGTTTATTAGTTTCAGTTTGGCAAAAGTATCACAGTGCTTTGAAATTCTTTGAAAAAAAAGGCATGGCATATCTTCCATATACCCTCCAGAACACCTTTCTGTCGAAAGTCATGTCTGCTTCACAACTTTATACTGCTTTTGAGGTCAGTACCGTTTTGATTTACCTTATTGTGGCCAGTTTTGAGTTTTAAGTTGAGTAGAGGCTTTTGCACTGCAGGTCAGCTGCCTCTAAATTCGGGCTAACCAATTTAAAGCCTCTTTCAGTATTGCACATGCTGTCAAATCAGGGATGTGGTTTTGTTGTTGTTATGATGTACTGTACTAGCTGCCTGGTGGCTCACCCAGTCAACTTGACAACAACTCAAATGTATTGGGTTTGTTTCCCACCACAGACCTACTGTATGTTGCATGTAATTTCCTCTCTGCCTGTGTACCATTTCTCTACATTGTCTAAACGACATGCAGAAGCCTAGAGAAATAAAAAAGCACACACTTGTGTACGATTTGTGGCAAAGTTTTACTGTCAAACATACACCAGCAATAGAATATATTATGAAAAGCAATACTTTATAGATTCTGATATGAATACTGGCTAATTTAACTCACCTAAAACGGAGAGAGTGGGAGGTAATGAATATTACACCGTCTGGTTTGTCCACCCCCCTTCTCTCTCACTCTCTCTCTCTCTATCTCTCTCTCTCTCTCAGCAATGCAGCTGCAGTGTCCTCGAGGCTACTGGCTAACCAGATCAGGTGCTAAATTCACTAATTGAATAATTTCACTGGGCTCCACAATGGGCCCTTTGAAAAGCGGCTGCTCTTTGTGTCTGTCCTCGAGTGACTGAAAGTGGTACAGCCTTTTAAATGAAAGAGTAATGCAGGGCTGCTGCGGTGAAGTAAGTACATTGGGATGATGTGGTGGCTTTATAGTGTAATGTTGTTTAACACGGACCATGTTGGATGTAAATAGGTTGGCTATAAAATAAAATAAAATAAAATAGAGAAGTAAGGTTGCTACCAGATGGTCGCCAGTTCGAAATCTCTAACCAGCGAGGAAAACTTGGGTTGGAAAGGTTGAATCAGCCACATTCACACAGTAGGCATTTTCCTTTTACTTCATACTTGGGGTGGGGTAAAGTATGAAGTATGAGTACGATGGCTGTCATGTGTATTATGATCAATGCACTTCTTTCAACATCTAATACTCTGGGATGCCCCGAGCAACGCAGATGCCAGGTGTGAACATGTGGAATTGTGTTTAGCTGAAAAAGAGTGCACGGTCAAATCTGTGCTAATTAATTATAATCTTTTTGAATGATTTATTAAATGAACACTCCAGATATTACTATGTGTGTGTCGCTAAAAAATAAAGGATTGAAGCTGAAGCAATAAAGGACATCGCCTTTTGTTCACTTCTGGTGAGATACGGACGCATACTCTCTGCAGCAATCACATTCATGTCAAAGTCACTGTTGTGTTAGTTACAGAGCATTACTCCAGTTATCAATTGATAAGTCTGTATGGGAACTGGAAGATCACTTGTACATTAATGGAACATTAACCTTAACTGCTCAACAGTACCCCGTTGAGACAGTGCTGTCCTATCAACAGCATGCATGACATGACTTACGGGGCGGGGCATATCACATGCATGGCACACGAATGGACACTGTGACAAATTAATGTGAGTTTTACATAACTTGGGACTGTTATCAATTTTACATTTATATTTTAAGTTACACTTTGAGCAAAACTTATGTGCTGTATATAAGCAAGAAAAGTGTATGCACACATTTAGATCGTTAAGATAAATTGGGATTCTATTTTGGAGTCATTCAATACGCTACATGTCCTTGAAAGCAGGATCCTCTACCTCCCCTCAAACCCAGTCATTGCCTTGAGCTCCTCCATAACTTTCTGCCTACTTTACGTTATCTTTGTGTTAGTGTACTTTGGAGCCAAGAAGCTCTGGCCATGGATCTCCCTATAGAATCCACATCTAAAATTGATCGGTCTTTGGCACTCTACTGGCCTGGGATCACCCACAAATCTGTGTCCCCAATTCCCATGGGCTTACGTTTGGCCTTCCGAGTTCCCGCCGCTCTGCTCCAGTCGCACCAACCAGACAGCGGATATTGCGGATGTTTCCTCTACTCCATTTTCTCAGCTCGTGACCACATTTTCATACTTTAGTTTGACCTCTCTGATCCCTCTTTGCGCTTGTACCAAGATGACAAGAGACGGGCGATGAAGGGATCGGGAGACTGCCAAACGACAGGCTGACGAGCTGCTTTCCCTGGGCCACTCAAGCCTCAAACCTCCCTGTGCCATCCCCACTCTGGCCTGCGCCAGTCTATATGACTTATAGAGTTTGGGACCCTCTACTGCCAATCCCACTTAGAGTGCAGTTTTCTGATAAACAAAAGCACATTCAAGCTTTAGCTTCTCATTTCACACTATGTGCTTTGGCTGGAGGTAAAGCTTTCCTGGAGCCCCTGGCCTGGAGTCCAAAGAATGGCTCCAGTTGGCTTTCCCTTTTAAAAAAAAGAAAGAGGCGGCACATGTGGAGGATTAGGCTCCATCTTTCATCCTCCACGCTCTCTGCTCGCCCTCCACTTCCATAGCCATCACTGCTCCCCATGTGCTGGTGAACCACCAGCCCCATGGACACATGCACGTAAATGCTCACATGCTATTCTCCTTTTTGCCTCCAACACTGAACATGAACTCACCTGTCTCTATCTCTCTCCCACCCTTCTACCCTGCTCACTCCTCTGGCTCTGTTAACTGTGCGCATGCATTGCAAACATGCAATCTCTCTTGCTCTCTTTCTCTCTCTCTCTCTGAGTTGGATTTGAACTTTTAGTTTGGTGTGGGGGTGGGCATATCCCTGGCTATTGTACGAGGGGATACTATTGAATTTGACATAAGCTGCAGCAGTGCTGCGATTGTGATTATGACTATAGTAAAGTTCCTTGGGTATGCAGCTACCATATTTATCCACAAAGCATCCCTGTTGTGTCTTTGTGTCTCTGAAACCTGGCAACTATAGCATACCGTACTGTACATATGGTGCTTCAATCGGGAGCCCATGCTTATCGACTGTGAATTATTCCATTTGAAACGTGTGTATGTTGCTTGAATACACTTAACCCGGTAAGTGTGAACGATGTGCCAGATGGATAGACAGATTAGAATAAGACAAACATGACTCTTAAACTCTTTCTATTAGAAATGTTGGGGCTCGGATCTGAAGGCGAGTGGCACCCGTCAAGGCCCTTTGTCTCCAGCTAAGCGGAGATATCAGAGTGGTTATTAGTGATGCACGTGAAACGCTAGCCGAGGCGCATGGTGACCCCTGGGGGCCTCGCCTGTCTCAGGGAACAGATGTGCCGCCCACTCGCAACAGTTGTACCCAACCCACAATGGCCTGGTGGGAGATGGTGGGCTAGTGGCGAACTGAAGCTGATACCTCACTTAACTAGCTCCCATGTCGGCTGCTGGGAGGGTGCATCTCTTTGTGAAAAGCAAGAGCAAAGGGAGACGAGTACGGGAGGGCGAAGGAGGGAGGCTGTGAATAGGCTTTTTTCATTTTTTTTTTCAGGATCAATATTTACCCAAATTTCTTCTCGGGAGCCAACACCTGCTGTATCTTTGTTCAAAGTCGTGGAGTTGCTGAAATGAAATTGGCTGATCTCAGTTGATGATTTTGTTAAGTTCTCCCTCAATATGAACTCAGAAACGTTATCAACTTATCATGGCATTTAAGTTTGCTGCTGATTTCTTTCCTCTAGTGCTTTGTCTCAGAGAGCATATTATAACAGTACAGCTAATAATGAACATTTTAAAGGCTCATTTTACGAGCTAATTTTCTTTATTATTTTTTTAATCCTTAATGAAGTTTCATTTACACCATGCTTATAGAGAAAACATGCATTGCTGTGTAGTGAAAGTTAATTCATTTCCATTGTAATGTAATAGTTACATTTAATTGCTTTTTAATGTACTCGGTTGCCTATAATATTGCAGAAAACAAACTTTGTGTTCCATTCATCTTATTTCAATTTGGAATTTGAACACATTATTATTTCTGAATTCTTATTGGCTTAACACAATATGCTTCATACAGATTTTTGCATCCTATAGGCTTTGCGCATATCCTCGTCTAATGAGCAGAGCTGTGAAAATATACAGCATTATGATAATTGTCTAAAAGAAATTATGATTTATTATACTCTAATAAGCGCATATTTGAACTCACAGCTTGACTCAGATCAAAGCGGAGATATGAACTGTGAGCGTTGGCACTAACAGAAATTAACCGTGACGCCTAAACCAACAAACTCACAGAAGAACTTGTCCCCAAATTATTTGTCAGTGATTTTAGTTCATATGAGTTGAATCAATATGCAGCTCTTCAGTTTTCTGTCGATCCCTCTGTAATCTACTCAAAGTAGTGGTTGGGTATAGATGTCTGACCATTAACCACATGAACCCTAGTGTCCCTATTCTGGGCATTGTTGAACATTTGGCAAACATAGCTGATTTACACGCTCACAAGTTGTGAGCTTGTAGAAAATCAGCTATGTTCAGCGAATGAATTTGGTCCAGGGGTGAAAAAGTAGAGGCCAAGTACAGACCCCCTCTTGGACCCTGATCAACAGAGTATACTATATTAGTTATTGTGGCTAATTGCAACTTGCACAGCTGTCAGTGATTGTCTAATGTTTTTAATTTAAAGGACCCCCAGTTTGACACCAATCTACACTGTAAAATCATCAGTGTTATTTTAACTCTTTGAGGGTACACTCACATTTTGTACACTTTTGTAGTTATTTAGATCCTAACTATCAACACCAGTGCTGGATAGGGGCAATAATAGGGCTGGAACACCATCAAGGACCCCTGAGGGTCCCCAATTGGTTTTCGATTATTTGTGGATAATTTGACGTGACTAGCATTAAACCTAGGGATGCCACCGATTATTCGAATTTTAGAATATTCGTTACAGTCTCCATAATCGAAAATTATTTTTAAAATTCGATTTTAATTAAAAAAAAAAAAAATTAATTATTAAAAAAAAAAAATTTTTTTTTACTTTTTACTTTTGTATGCCTTAGTTTCAATCAAAATATATGCTAATACTAATATTATAGTCTTAATAATTGTAAATGGCCACAGTTTCAGAGCGTTTCACTGTTTCAGCCCAGCCCAAACATGAACTCTGCAGCCGCACTGAGGCCCCTGCTGGAAAGCATCCCAGCCCAAACATTAACGTAACTAATAATTGGGCCGCGCAACCCAGAAATGACCGTGATAATGCTAAAACAGGAGCGAAAAAAAAAAAAAAAAAAAAAAAAAATGTTTTTTTTTTTTTTTTTGAAAAATATTTTTCAAAAAACGGCGCCGTCGAATAATCGAAAAATATTCGCCAGGGCTGTCCGAATTTCGAATTGGCTGAAGGTCAGATTGTGGCATCCCTAATTAAACCATGGGTCACAGTTGTTTTGTTTTGTTTATGATTTCTTGACTCAAGACTTAAAGCCCTGACACATTGAAAGTGTCAGATGCTCATGTCGTCAACGGCTGTAACCACACTGGAGGCTTCAAGTGGGCACGTCAAAACCTGTTGACAAGTCTTTCAGAGCTCGATTCTATTTTGGAGCATCGACGTACGGAACAGACCATCCAAAATCCAAAATGAGTTGGAGCAATGCAGAAAGGTAACCTCTTTTTGGAAAACAGAAGATCCCTGGTTCGCTCCCGGCCCTAAGTATGGAAGTGTCCCTGAGCAAGACAACCCCTAACTGCCCCACCCCCCAAATGCTCATCATAACCATCTGAGCAGCTCCTGTGGGACTACAGGGGAGCGCATGCTTACCCCCCGTATGGTTGTTTTCACTGGTTTGGACCATTCTAGAAACACAACAAGTCAGTTTTTAAATTAAATAGACGATATGAACGCCTGTTGCGCGTCAGTGCAATACGGATGCTTTCAGTGTGTCAGGGCTTTTTGGCTACATATCATGTGGGAAGTACATTTTGTTAAAGAGGAGGAAACTCACCATTGATGTCCAAGTTCAGACTTTATACAGGATGAAATGTGACAGCCACATGCAATCAAGACAATGAAGAGGAGACCTTCAGCGCATACAATTTGAGAACCCAAACTAAAATCTATGAATATACTATACTGTCACTGATATATGGGTATTAAGCCTAATTTAGCAGAATTGATATCTAATTGCATTTGTGGTATAGAAGTCACCCGCCTGATGTCACATAGCAAAATCCTCTGTGTTCTATGAGAGTGTAAAAATGTACCCTTACGGGTCCATTTGGGTCAATTATTAAACTCTCAGTAAATATGCACTATCAGTAAAACATGTACCCATATGGTATATTTCTACACTCTCAAGGTTAAATGAACACTAAGATTTTACTCTTCATGAAGTGAAAGCTCAGTCTAAGCAGTAAGAGGGAGTCCTCTATCGATTTGATGATACGAAGGACAGCGCACGCTCGCAGGCTGTCAAGTGCTTTTCGAAAACATTGTACACATTTCAAACAATAAATCATTTGAAACAACCATTGCATCTCCTTCCCTTCCCGTCTATTCCTCTCTCCTCCACCCTCTTAATGCCAATCAGAGCGAGATGGGAAGATTCCCTCCAACTCTAGAGATCCAGCATGTGTTCCTCCCAGAGGGGAAGAATTAATTCCTCCTCGTCCTCCTACTCCTCCTCCCTTGTCTCCGCCAAGGTGCAGCATCCTCCCTCTCTTTCTCTCTACCAGCTGAAAGAATACAAGAGAATGAGAACCTCTCCTGAGGGGATCCAGCTTATATACTATTTCATCCGCATTTAAATCCTCTGATAGATGTGCTGCTACAGTACGCGCAAATGTGCCTTCACAGGGGAAGTTGCAAAATAGAGAGAGAGAGAGAGATTATTTTCCCGGAGATACTAATATTAGTCTTTTGGCATGGGGTAGTGTGAATACGACACCGAGGCGTAGGGATGCCTATTGATAGTGATATTTAATCTAGTGTAAGCACTGCTTGTTGTCAAAAGAGTGGAATAAAGGGGAGATGAATATGGGCTGGTTGTTTTTCTTTAAAATTTACATACCTGAGCACAACGATTCATTCACATAGATGACTTATCAGTCCAGAACAGAACAGAGCCCTTATTCCCCACTGGCGTCAAGCAAGAAGAAGAAAAATAACTTAAAACTTAAAAATGTATCATTCTGACTGAGATAATTAGTTTGACTTCATATTGTATATCGTGGAGCACTTACAGTAAATAACTTTTTTGGCAGCATCTATTATACATTTTATATATAAACAAGAATGACAGTCATATTATACCAGCTTGTGCCAAGCTAAAATCCTTCAAAAAGTACTGTCATGACTCTTGCATCTTGCTAAACATTACCAAAATGTATGTGTGTATATATATATATATATATATATATATATATATATATATATATATATATATACATACACATACATAAATATATATATATACTATATATGGGGGTGGGGTGCTCGGTAAACTGTGTTGTTTGGGCCATTCATCAATCAAATAAAACATGTTTAGATTATTGAACCAACTGATGCACACTTAACTCTTATGTAATGCCGGCAGTTGTGATGCCATAGCCTGAGAGGACATTGAGGACAGTGAACGCTGACAGACCCATAGACATATAAAGGTAGACGCCTCCTTCGGCTCTGAAGCGTTCGTATCTCGGGCGCGCTTCCTTGTTCCGCAGGGCTATCCCATATAAGGCTTGGGCAAGCTGGAAACTTCCGTGTGCGTCACAGAAGGGGGCGTTCGGTAGGCCAATCAGAGGCAGGTGGGGCGGGTCTTTTCTTAAGAGGCAGCCGCGCAGCAACTAGTCAGTTAGACGCGCTGTGATTGGCCAGTAGTTAACGCGATGTGATTGATCAGTAGTCAAACAGCCCTGCGGAAGAGCCTTGTATTGAGATACCAGTCGCTACAATGAACTGCAGAGGCCAATGAGGTATCTAGGTTTCTATATCTATGGACAGACCCATAGCTGACGGGAGCTCTTACACCCGTTCAGAGTATGGGAAGGCATTGCAGACTCCCCATTGGCTCACAGAACAGCCAATGAGGAGAAAGTCACGAAAAAATCACCACTAGCGCAGCAACTGAATATAGACCAGCTTGCTCCACAAGCTGGTAAAAACACACCCACCCAAAAACTGTTGTTGGTCAGTGATCCCTAGTCAGGGATCCCTGAAGTTCTAACCAAGAATGTCAGTTAGCCTAAATCTTTGTTTGTCATGTTGATTATCCAGGTACGCCCGTCCCTTTCTCACTCTGACACAGCTTCACAGCGTCAAAAGGAGCCTTAAAAGTCACCTATAATCATCTACCTTGTACTGCTTGTTTATTGTTTCTGGCAATCTCAATTCCAGCAATCTCTGAGCAAAGAGCTGCTAAGGTTTCCGCTGCAAATATTCTTTTCAGGATCTGTTAGGCCTTGCCTGTCATCTGGATGAAAGGGAATCATGGGGATTTTTGTGCTTGCCCTTAATCTCTCTAACTGATGCTTGGAGTGCAAATCAAATCCAATTATAAGCAATGTGGGCCTTCAGCCTCTTTGAGGAACGATATTGGAGACGTTGATGGGTATCTAGTCTAGTTTAGTTTGGATCCAACCAGCAGTGATGGAGGTCATTAAGTATGAATGTGTGCAAGACCCCTAAGACCCTCATTTTCTTCAAGTATCAGGTCATCTTTATTAGAATTTCTCACAGAATCATTATTAGGCTGCTAAGAATTTTGATGCTTCTGAAAATGAATAGATATGCTGGGAAAAGCATTTCCGGTACAACTAAAATCATTTGATTGTAATGCTACCTTACATGAACAAATGAGTATTGACAATTCATGATTTTAGATTGATAGCATTAAGTATCATCATGGTTACTGCTACTGACTGCACATTAATATTATTAATTGAAAAATATGATAATACAGTTCCTGTTCCTCGTGTTACTTATCCAACGGTTTGCTGCACTAATAATTGTTTAGCATCTGGTTTGCTGTGTTTGTGTGAAAGGAACTAATTGTACATTGTCTGCATTTCTATAATGCGTTTTATCCAAAGCTCTTTACAATGTGCGTTAAATTCACCCATTCACACATCGAAAATATCATCTAGAGAGCAGCTAAGGTTAGGTCTTGCTCATGGACACTTCAACACAAAGCCAGGAAGAACCGGGAATTGAAGCAAAGACCTTTTGGTTCCCAGAGGACCGCCCTACATCCTGTGCCACTGCTGCCCCGGAACTAATGATGCCAAAGGCCTTAAATGCAGCTTTTGGATTCATTGACACAAACTCTTATCTGTCTTAATCCTAGAATCGGAGAACATGGTTAAGAATGTTCCTGTTAAAACTAATCTATGATTACAAAATATCTCGAACTCAATAAACTCTTCAACTGAGATTATTCAAATCCTTTGCGGTGTAATCACACCCAAGTCCCACCATGTAATCTCAATAAAACGTGATATGCATTCATCCCGCTCTCTTTCCCAGACATGTAAATAAACCTTCCACAGTGTGGGATGATGGAAACTTTGGTATCCACTGTTTATTTTGTATCATTAAAATATTAATCACAGATTAAGCTCCTTAATACTCTGTGGATTGCCGTTTTAGAAAACAAATACAATAGTTCCCCCGCTCTTTTCTTTTGGAGGAACCTCCTGGTGTCTCAGGAATCAGAGGCACATTTCGGCGCCGAAAGAAAGACAGGAAAGGATAGAACCGTAATCCCTATCAATGTACTTTAGAATCCACCTTCTCCCTAAAATGTGTGACTAATGGGCACAAATCTGCGGCTTTAGAGGCTGTCAGCGAGCACTGCCGAGGCCGTTGTTCCGCCATTCAAGGCACAAACGTAATAAACCCGTCCCGTTTGTTTCTTCCATTGCTCAAGTCTTTTTGTCTCCTCTGAGCAAATGTACCTTGAGGTCTTGTGCAGGGGTTCTTTTTTCAAGCTGCGTCCTTTTTTTCTTTTCTTTTTTTTCTCCTCCTCCCGCCCGGCCTGCGTGCTCGTGGTGCCGTAATGACATTAAAACACGAACACTTAAAGGGCTTTTTGGTGAGAGCTGCATTGTCTGCTGTGAAGGCTTCCAGAAAGGAGCTTTTATTATGTTGTGGGATTTAATGCCAGTGTGTGTTACCTGATAACATTAAGGGAGGAAAGCAGGAATATTCCCTAACTGGCAAAGCTTCAAGAATATTGACCACCAACAGGATTGCAGCTGATGCCGACCATGTATATTCATGTGCGCAGAACAGCCTGATTATAGCTATTACGGAATTATATCCGGGGAGGCGCAATTCATTAGCCCTGATTTCTCTTTATCTGGCGTCAAAGTACAAGGCTAGCTTAGTGGTGCAGAGCTAGATAAATGTTATCCCCCCTTCAGCCAGTTGGGACTCATGGGTTTAAGAATCTTTATCAACCTAAGGGTTCCCAGAGAACTTGTCATGCCTCATTGTGAGGTGTCCACGGTGTAAACTCAACTCTAAACTAAAGCGGCTTCCTTATTATAAGTCAGGCCTGACACGGCCTATAGGCTACACATGTTCACAAAGAATAAAAAACTTTTCTGAGTATTTTAAAGTGAAATTTTGGCATGTGAGATTTTATGGATCCAAATTGATTTGCGTTGTTGTTTTTGCTATGACAGTTGAATTCACTTTGGGAAATGAGGTGAATGAAACCAATAAAATGAAGTTTGCTTCCAGCTGAATAGTTAATTTGGTGAATCCAGAGAAAATGCATCCTTTTTTTTTCCCCTCACTGCTTTATGCGAGGGAGAAATAATGACAGTGTTTCGCTGTTGTTTGATCATCCTTAGCAAATTTGAATGCCAAATTTGTTTTGCAGGTGTTGCTCATGGAATAATTGAGCTGCATAATGTGGATAAGGTGTTGATACCATACTACACTTAATACGCATTTTAAGCACCAGAACAGTTCCAGTCAGTACAAAAACCCCAAATCATTATAAGTTTGGTTTGTGAGAGAAAATTTGATTTTGCAAATGGAAATGTTTTGCTGTTGTGAATCTATTTGTAAACTGACAGCATAGCTACCAACAGAAGTGGAATATAATATCATATAATAGAATAAATAATGCATTACTTATGTATATGTGTATTCTGTCAACACTAATCACCATCATCCGATGAAAAATGAGTTTGAAATGTAGGAAATAAATAAATAATGTGCAGAAAATAATTCTGACAGTCATTTTAATCCATGTTTCTGTGACTGACAAAATAACTGACCCTGTAAGCATTGTCTCATCTGGTGAACACCACCCATATGGTACTTCAATGAGGTTAAAACAAACACCCATAATAACATGTGGCGTGACTGTATCACATAGGAGAGCTTTATACTGTTCAAAAGACAGCACTGGTAGCTACTGTATGTATGTATGACTGCATACATACTGTATGCACTGATTGCATACATACCACTGTTTGCATGTATAGTATACATACTGACTACATAAATACCGTGGGTGCACTATGCTCCTCCTCTCCTCTTCCAGACAAAATCTCTATAAACACATGAACTGAACTGCATGTAAACACATATTCACAAGCATGCATGTGCGTGTGCGTGTGTGTGTGTGTGTACACACACACACACACACACACACACACACACACACACACACACACACACACACACACAAATGCACAGACACACACACGGATAAGACAATGGCTATTACCAGCCACACCTGGGTTCCTGCCTGCGCCATCCTCCTAATATCTTTTAAATCTTCACATAAGGTATGCCTTCCATAGGGCTTACAATACCATTTGCTCTAATAAATTCTTTTGGCAGTGCTGAGTGCAAGCTGCTTCTCTCAGACCCCAGGAGGAGCATGGAGGGGAGTGGGAAGGGCGAGGCAGCCCCAAATATGAGGATAAATAGTAGGGAATCCTCAAGGACCCCGGCCGGGTAATCAACATTCTTCCAACTGGAAACATTTTCCAATTCTTCATCTTCATTTAGCTTCCTTACCTACTAATTCTTAGCAGCGGGTTACAATAATTTGCACTGACGCCTTAAACGGGAAGCAGGAAACATCCAAATTGAAGGTTTTTGGAAGGGGGTGTAGGGGGGGTGGAGTGATTGTGATAAGCAAATGAAATTAATGGCGGTGAGTGTTTGTCTTGTGAAAGGCAGAAGGAAGCTGGTGTCGGGTGCCATGTTAAACACTCCACATACGGCAAAGTAGCTCATCCAGGCTCCCTCCATCTCAAGGCTCTCGGTGTGATTATGGGGAATGCTCTCACTCCATGCGAATGCCGCACAGCAGAGAGGTGGCCCTAGTTACCACACAAGCTCTCCCTCGAACGAGAGGCTCATTAAGAGCGAGAGAGAGCAAGAGAGAGAGGGAGGAGGGAAAAAATGAGTTTTAAGTGTTGACTAATAGAGGAGCTCCAAGGTATTTATTTCTTATTGTTTCCCTGCAAAGTCATTATGCCACACTGAAGGTTCTTTTTACCCCCATCCGTGGCAGAAGCCAAGAAAGAGTAGCACAAGGGGATTCATGTGTTGGTGTTTGCTGTGTATTCTTTCCCCTTTCTCCCTCCCTCCCTCCTACTCCACTTTAAGGGAAGAGGCGATGGCTTCAGGCTAGCCTGGATCCCAAACACCGAGATGCACTTCTGCTGTGGCGCCTCATTGCTGCAGCATATGAACTGTCACTTGTTACATTAAATAATAGATAGCCTCTCCTAATTCCCGGCCTGATATTTCTGGCAGAGGGGAGGAACATGCGGACAGGCAGCATCTGTTACACCCACCAGTGAAGGCCAAAAGAAAAAAAGAATTAGAATTCTCTGCACCTAATTGTTGAAAACATGAGAACTGTGCATTTTCCTCTTTGTTCACCGCTGCTAATATGCTGCATAAAAAAAAATGGATCATAAGGTGAGGGGTTATATGCCACTACACTAGTGAAAATCACGATTCATAATTGCAATTATTTGATTTAATTTTTTTATAAAAAGAAATGTGCCACATCTCTCTAACTTTATTTTGACGTTTGATAATATTTCCATGGTTTTCTTTTTTTTCTCTTTTGTTTGTTTCATCAGGTCCCTGTGGAGCACATTTCAGGGTTAAACAGTTTAATAGTAATTATAGTCAGGATATATTTTATATTATGTTCCCTAAATACAGCTTTATCAGTTCTCAATTGTCTTAACAATAGTTTAATTGTTAGTTTAGCCGCCCACTCAGTGGCTGGGTAAAGACAAAAAGCACTAATGGCTCAGCAAAGAAAAAGATGAATAAAATTAAAAGACACCTGCACACCTCTTCTCTTCTATTTGAATAGATTTCTTTGTTAAGCGAGTTCAGTCATTACCTAGAACACCTACTGTCCCTTAAGCTGAATTCAAAGTATTCAACAGTTATCAGCACAATAGACCATTCATGATAACAAATGCAAAGTACTACATCTGTTGCTGAAACTTTTGGAATATCTTATTTGATACTTCAAAACTTGACAACTTCCACTGAAGTAAGCTCATGTGTGAGTATAAACTATAGGCCAGGGCCTATGGCCTATTAGTTTGGGTGTCCCTATTCTAGGACAAATATTTTAAAACATTACTATTATTATTTTATTACTAATGCTACTACTATTATTATTATTATTATTATTATTATTATTATTATTGTTATGTTTATTTTACTAAATAGCAGATCTACAAGCTCAGCTATTTTCAAATATTCAAAGTTTAAAGTAAGGTTAATTACACAGGACCTACTGTATATGTAAATATAAAATCAAAGTTTATCTGTAAAGGGCATTTTGCACAGTATGATGACCAGAGTTGCTTACCAATATAATATATTGGTAAGCAACTCCAGCATAGCATCATTATGCTGTTTTGGGACGTCAAATGAGAGGGGGAAAAAAACAATTGCGATTAATTATTTGCTAAATAATATCTGACCCAGGTGTGGTGTTCCTGTCAGTGTAGATAATATTGCTGTTGACTCTCAGTGGGGGAGTCATGTATCCTCCCTGATGAGAATCTCTGGTTTCACCAGTCTGTCACACGACACCTCCTGGTAAACACAGAAGCTGCAGCTCCAAGGTGTGAGGAGACAGAGTGCTGCAAGTGATTGCATCTGTGTGCACCTAGTACATGTGTCGTTGTGTGTGCAGGTCTATGTCAGGTTGTAGGGGTCAATGCCTGTGTGTGCTCACGCACGTGCGTGCCTGCCTGCCTGCCTGCCTGCGTGTAAGGGAGCGAGAGAGAGAGAGACAGAGAGAGAGAGAAAGAGAGAGAAAGGCAGTCTGTGTGCGCGTGTGCACGTGTCTTTGCATACATGCACGTCCCCACTTAGAAAAGCCAACCACCCTCTGTGTCTCCAATGGCTTGGGGCTCTGTTCCCTCTCCCGTGGGGGCTCTTGACTGAGGCCAGAATTCCTCTACGCGTGTTTGTGAGTGTGTGTGTGTGTGTGTGTGTGTGTGTGTGTGTGTGTGTGTGTGTGTGTGTGTGTGTGTGTGTGTGTGTGTGTGTGTGTGTGTGTCAGCCATGCCGGGATTGCATTAGACAAAAGAGACACACTTGCCAGCAGCTGCGGCAAAGGCAGCAGCATCCACACCCCACCTAAATCGCCCCATTGGTTCCCCCCACAGTCCTCTCCCGCTCTCCCTCGGTCCATTTAGGCAACTGCAAAAGGCAATGGCGTCCGCTCAGGAAAAAAGAGGAAAAGGCCCCTGGGGACACTGGAAAGTGAATAAAGGAACATGCAGAAAGAGAGAATAAGCATTTTACATGCTTTTTTGTTTCTAATACCATGTCCAAAAATATGGTGGCATTCTTAAATAGAAGGTAAAGAATTATGAGGAAACAGGCGTGCACGCGTGAACACACACACACACACACACACACACACACACACACACACACACACACACACACACACACACACACACACACACACACACACACACACACACACACACACACACACACACACACACACACACACACACACACATATTTGCAGCATACAAAATTGTATACACATTGCACACACATGCTCGCAAGCAAGCGCGCACGCACTCGCACACACTCACAGAATGCCAGTTTGTGAATACCTGATTCTTCCCCCTCTTTTTTTTCCCTCATCTCTCTTTAAAAATCTGCAAATCCATTTGCTAAACAGCTGCACCTCTGTACTGCACAGATAACAACCTGGGCAAGGCTGGCTTTGCGGCTGCGAGTGGAGGCAGATAGGCCCAAATCTCTGGCCCTTTTTTCAAAATGCTAATGACGAAGGAAGCACTTCCCTGGCCAAAAAAAGAAAAAAAGAGGGTGAGAGAGCGAGAGAGAGAGAGAAAGCTCGTGTAGATCTGTCAATTGCTATTTTGACAGATATTTGCTTGTAAGTACACAGAACACTTGTTCTCGGTGTCTTATCTGGTGCTGTGCAGAACACTGACCTACATTACATCAAGCACAATATGATGCACAAACATGCTCTGTTCAATAGCCATTTTTTTAACCCCCCCCCCTTCTCTCACTCTTTCTCTCGCTCTCCCTTTCTTTTACCTTAAAACAGACGGAATCAAATGAAATGGCTGCAAATCCTATGAACAGAAGGTATTCTCTCCCAAATAAAACCTTGTGGCTTAAAGGGAGAATCTTCCAGCCATCTCCGGGTGTTTGATTGCTCCTCAAAGGGCTGAGCAACTGCACTCAATGGAGGAGAGTAAATATTGGAAATATAGCCACAGCTGCTCATTCACTCCATCTCGTTTTCCCTCTTTTCTCTCCCTCCCTGAATCTCCCTCCTTACTCCTTACTGCCTTTCACAAAAATCTCCACAAGAAAACCATGCTGATGGAAGTATATGGAGTACATACTGATGTGCACTTCGTCACTGTCGGGCAATAACATTGTATGTCCAAAACCAAAACCGTTACTTTTCAGGAAATGAAAACAAAATGATGTGTTCCAGTGTCTCAAATATTATTTAGCCATAAGCACTTGTTAATACTTTTTGTTGGTCAAGTATTCATAAAACACAGGCAGACGTAACCACTTTCAACCTGGTGTCTCTATTTGGTGAAAATGTTTACAATTTTCAAAGAATAAAAACGAAAGGAAGTATAAAACAGGGCATTCATTTATGAGGGAAAACAATGAAAAAATACAAGAAATATGGAGATACTAGGTTTCTGCCTGACAGCGACGACATGCTGGGTCTGGTTACATGCAGATCATTTGAAAAAGATTTGAATGATTCCATGATGTCTCCAAGTGTTTCTGGTAAATCTAGCGTTATAGAATTCAAAAATAAAACGAGTCTTAAAGAAACTACAAAATCGCTATCTATAATTTAGATTCATCAGTGATAAAAATGATAAACAACTATTTGAGCACATTATCAGCCAGAACCAATTATTATTTTCCGTTCACTTAAGTTGTCCATAATTATGAGGTTTCTTCTGACTAGTTCATTTAATTGTGTTGTGATATAATGGAAAATGTATGGCTCACTCCCACCCCCAATCAGTCTAGCATACATTAGACTATTTGTCTCTAAACTCACTGCCTTCCAGGATTTGACCCCACTTCAAAATGAGTGACAGGCGTCCTTGGAGACAACAGGAGTGGGAGGTTCGCCCCTGCACGGCCCCAAGAAACATGCGCTTGAGGACGTCAGGTAACTTTATGTGTTCCATATGGGTATATCTGCTTTATAGGGAATTTGAATTGATTGGGAAAAGACACATAAATAAACTTCAAACACTTCAAATAGGTGTTGTTAACAAACTCAATCACTTTGTTGGAAGTTACGTTGCTTGTGGCCTTCAAAAGGTGTACCTCGTTTTACAGTATGTAACTGATGTTTTAGCTGGTTAAAATATTGCAAATGCATGAACATATAATCGATCATATTCAGTGGTGTACTTAAGTCTATGAAGGTGCTCCTTGAAAGTACATACTGTAGAAAAAGCGTGATGTGGCCACATTTGAGCACAATGGGCCTTAATGCAGCATTCTGAAAAGGGCCCTCGCCACATGCAGCCCTGAGAAAGGAGGCAATGACAGAGTAAACAGTGTGTGCCTACGAACAGCTCGATGCCAATCAGCGATTAATGAGGCGATGCTGGAACCACCGGCTGAGAAAAGTTAAACTGAGCTGAATTAAGGAGCAATATCATCCCTCACGCAGGTGCTCGCCAAACGAATAACCGCTTTAATTACTGTTATTCAATCATTCGTTTTTTCCCCGCTGCACCCCGAACGCTGCTTTGGCATTATCCCGTTTTTCTTGTCAATTTACAAATGCCTGTCACAGATGTACTACGCACTGTTTTGCTCGTGTCACTAAAGCATATGTGACCTTGCACACAGGAAAAGAAGAGAGTTTCCTGTCTTAAGGTGTGTAGGTATAGTGTGACAAGTACAACACGCGAGACAGCAAGGTGCAGCTTGCAGTCCCTCTGTTTGAATAGGTCCTTATCTTGGTTTGCATTCTCTGGGTTGGAGAGGTTTTGAGCGTGCTTTTGATGGGAAACATCTGTGTGTGATATGGGGGCTCGTCCGGAATGAGGGAGGAAAAAGTGGGCGTCTTTGCACCTGCTACTTTATGGCTGCTCTACAATGCTTATTATTTCTGTTTGAGGTATTTTGTGCTGTTTGTGCTGCCACATGTTGGTATGGACAATATTATCTCTGTCATCTCCAATGGGCTGGAGATAACTTTTTTAGGATAATTATATTTATGATATTGGAATTGCAATGGTTTTACAGTAGCACTCTCCGTTTTTCCATGTAATACCTATTACTCCGGCAAGCAAAGTTGGAATGATAATGAAAGCACAATTGGAAAGAAAATAAACACTGAAATACTTGTTAGAATAATGTCATTGCATATGTAGTATTTCCAAGTCAGTTATTTCAGCCTCAGATGCACCTGTGCCCGAGTTTGGTCTTGACAGGTTAGAAACTTTACTATGCTGCATAACATGCAGTGATGTACTGTAGTGTAATGTGGACTAATGTCCAAAACCGTTCCTTTTGTATTACTATCCTATATTAAAATTGGCTAATGGGAGGGCGGGCCGGAGGGCAGACCACGGCCACGTCACTCTGACTCAGACATAACCATAAACAAACCCGATACGCCCATATATAGGCAGGACCATGGCCACGTCACTCTGACTCAGACAATCACATAACCATAAACAACCCCGATATGGGCACAAAAGGGACACAGACAGATGGTTACAATGGGTACTCTGACAAAGACCCCGACACTATGGCTCAGACGTATCTGTTGGATTAGCGGTACGATGTAGGTGTTCGGGCCGTATACCTGAAAATGTACATGAAATAGTGAAATTGTGAAATGTAATAACACGTTGCATCATGACGCATTGTGAGCTTGTAGATCTGCTATCTTCACTACTTTTGTTCGACACTCTTGTATGATGTGAAGTAGTGCATAAAAAGTTTAAGTATGGAGATACAAGGTTTCTGCGATAGCAACGATATGCTACTTGCAAAGGGATGGTAAACTGAGTTAAGGTGGGTCTGGCCAATCACTAACTATAAAGAAAACATCACATGGATGCACCTGGGACGTATCATAACAACATACACTCTCGCCCAGACCCGGAAAGACAGGGCCTCTCAGTCCGCTTCTCCGGAACTACTCTGCCAGGACTCGGGGAGGCTCTGTCACGTGGAGGGACTAGGCTCTGTGGGTGGCCTCCTGTCCGGGCCCCTCCTTCGTCTCACCAGGTCCAGGACCTGAGCGCTGCACCAGACTCCCCCCGATCCAAACATTACCCATTACCCTTAGTAATGTTATCACTTGACACACATGCTCCACAGACAGCAAGGATGTGGCAGTTAAAAAAAATGAAGGAAAAAGAAACAGAAATGACTTCTTTCAGTAAGTCAGAGGAGAGCTCTGTCACTGTAGGAGCAGCACAGCGCTGGTCCCCAGGGACTACAAATAGAGATGTTACCACACCAGAAGGAAACAATCTGGTTCTACTCTTCAATTTAGCTTAACCTGACACTCAATGCATATCATTAGCTTTTTAAAAACTTTAAATGGCTTATTTTATTGACTTGAATTAAATTAAATTGATTTTAGCCTAAGGAGAAATTACATATTCACATGTGTGAAGAATGTGGGACACGCTGGTCTGAAGTTGGTTCACTGCAATCCCCTGTACATTTTCACCAGTATTTCTCCTGATTTTAGATTTTCTTAATTGAGTAGCAGCCTCTCACATGCACTGTCTGTCTCCATCTATTCCAACAGTCTCCTCCTGAATGGAGGACAGGGTTGGTCAGGTTGCGACGTGTTCTCTCTCGGCGCAGCCCTTTCTAAGTTCCCCAAGGCCTTGCCTGGCCAAATGCCCAACAAAACTACCTCCCAGGTGGCCTGTAGAGTACGCCCAGTTGCCGATGATTTCACAGTGGGGCGTCACATCAGCTCCATGCAGACAAAGCTGTCTGACTCCTGATCCCCCCAGAGAACCTCTCTCTGCTTTCTCTCTCCTGCTTAACTGTGAAACAAATGATATTCTTTTTCTGGTGACTTAACAATGTACTTACACTGAGGCGCACACGCCTTCTATATGCGGTCTTGTATGATCCGCCGACAAAACAATGCCCTGTTGTTGTCAATGCCTTCTGTTCTGTCTGCCTGTCTTGTCAGCAAACATTCTTATTCAGACATTTTTCGCATTGTTTTTTTTCTGTTGTTTCCTGTGAATTTGGAAAATGGATATTTGTTCTCCTCTCCATTGAACACTGAGTAACTTTGTGTGTGTGTGTGATTTTGTGTTAAGAATGAATAAGCAACAAACAACGTTGTCCTTGAATTTGAGTCAAATAATTTCATTTGTATGGAAATCAACTTTTGTTTTGATATTGTCTGTCTACACTGCAAATAATACACTTTTGTTTTGTCAAATCATTTGACAGTACAGGATGTAGATCTTTAATGACTACGGAAGTTACTGACAAAATGTCAGTACAGTAGCTTCCTTACTCTCAACCAACCCTTACAAGTCCATGTGGTCACATTTTTACACTTTAAATGAACTTTTACTGTGTAGCTACAGTTTTGGATCACACAGGTAAACACATAAGCAATACATTTAAGCAACAATTCATTCAATGAATGTACTAATTATCTTATTATGATATTATTATTCCTATAATATCTTGATGCAGTATGTGAACATAAGTCCAACACCCAGGAACCCAAGACTGGAGCCACTTACTGTACTGTAGATGGTGCTGTCATGGTTATGGACTCATCGTCATATCATGGTCATGTCGTCAGGAGATAAACCCAGGAGCTGCTCCACTGAAAGTGAATGGAAGATATATTTCATACACTGTGTAGACCATTGGTTCTCAAAGTGGGGTCCGGGGACCCCAAGGGGTCATTGGGGGGGGGGGGGGTACCAGGGCGTCCCCAGCAAAATGACTTAATATAGCGTCACAATCATTTGAACCACTTAAACCATATTTTATACTTTGGCTATTCCAAAATAGAGATATACCATATACGAGCTCTATGAGCTTGTAGATCTGCTATCTGCTATTAGCCAGTGCGTTTGATTGTTTAGTCAACTTGAGTTCCATAAGATGGAAGCTACATACTTTAATTGAAGGGCTTTCCAAATGGAAGAAAGTTTAAAGTTAATGATTGAAGTGTGAGTTCTGAATGCAGTCAACAGTCATGATCTGCCTCTCCACCTGTCTGTTTCTCTCTCTCTGCCTGCTTTCTGTCTTTCTGCTCTTTTGCCACTCCCACATTGCATTCCAACTCACCCAGTGGTGGAAAAAGTACTCAATTTGTTTTACTTAAAGGGCAAGAGCACTTTGGTAGAGGTTTGGGTTTGGGTGTAGTTACCTAGCCTGGGATCAACACCTTTTCGGGTTTATGATCCGGTCGGGAGCGGAAAGTAACCCTACGTCACCAGGCGCGTCATCCGCGTAATCAGGCGGCCGGAACCCACAAGCCTCACACTCCGGTAACTCCGGCCGCGATCAAGGGCATTGTAATAGGGCCTACCAAATAAAATCCTTGATGCGGCATAGACGCGTAGTTTCGCTTATTTTTAAAATACAAAATAAATATAAATCTGAGTGTACTTTCCGGAGACTATTTAGCGTCTGTCTACCTTTGTAATCCCATGGGGAAATGATATTCCATTTAAATAGGGATTGGGGAAACAAACAGGGGGAACCAAAACAAAGCGGCTGCAACTTCCGGAAAAGGAATTGCTTTTTTTTTTAGTAGGGGTGGCCTAGACCGGATCACACAATTTAATAACGAATACCAGGCTTTCCTCCGAGGTGGAAAGACTGGTGATGCGAGGTTAGTAGTTACCTTGCCATGATGTAACTCCAAAGATGGGCAAGAAATCTAAAATAATTGCTCGATTGATTAGAAATTGATAATTCAAAATATGTATCTCATTGACTTACATTGTACAGTAAACTCAAAGTCACTCTTTTAGCACATAAACGAACACAAACAAAGCTGATTCAGACAATATAGAACATTGACATAGATCACAAAACCCAGTTTTTTCTTATTTACAAAAATGTCAAATTCCTGCTGATTTTACTATTTGAAGATCCGGATCCGCAGATCCAGTCCGGTCTTAATAAAAATAGCAAAATCAATAGGAAGTTAACATTTGTATAAAAAAAAAAACAGTATAGTGGGTTTTGTGATGTTCTATATTGTCTAAATCAACGTTGTTTGCGTTCGTTTACGTGCTAAAAGAGTGAATTTGAGAGCTGTTTTACCGTACAATGTCAGTCTAAAAGGTTTGAATTATCAATTTCTAATCAATGGAGCAATTATTTTTTATTTCTTGCCCACCTTTGGAGTTACATCATGGCAAGGTAACTACACAACCCAAACCTCTACAAAAGTGGTCTTGCCCTTTAGTAAAAGTATCAGTACTGCAATGTAGAAATACTAAAGTAAAAAAGTAAAAGTCCAGAATTCAAAATTTACTTGAGTAAAAGTACAAAAGTATTGCCATCAAAATGTCCTTAAAGTACCAAAAGTAAGTACTCATTATGCAGAATGTCCCATTTCACAAGTTTTCAAATGCAAAAACATAGCAGACAAAAAATAGCAGATCTACAAGCTCACAATGCATCACATCGCAACGCATTGTGAGCTTGTATTTCGGCTATTTCCAAATGGCTGAAATGCATGTTGGGCTGAAGTGGTTTTGTAATAATAATCAAAATCTACAAAGTAACTAGTAACTCACATTTTTGCCTTGCCTTGCAGCTCACCTGTGGCCACTTCAGCAATCTAGTTTAGCCTATATAAATGGACTCACTCATGTCAGTGAAGTGATCAAACATGTGCAATGTTGTCGTCTGCTGTTCTGTCTTATTGTTGTCCTACCCTTCATGTAAGGCAAGCCCTCGTCATTTGTTTGTATTACTTGGACTTGGACTTTACCTGCCTGCCATCGTCTGCTTCTGGGTCCACATGGGTCTACACACTAAGTGAAAATAACAACAATAAAACAGAAAACGAAACCGGAAATGCCTTTAAACCAGAAACGGAAGTACAAAAACGGAACCGGAAATGGCCGTAAACCAGAAACGGAAATACAAAAACGGAACCACAAATCACCGGAAACGGAAGTATATTAAAAAGTATCGATACTTTTTTTAAAGTATCGATACCCAAGCGATACTCAGACAATCTATCGATATGCACATCACTAGGAGGCAGCAGGACGCTGCGTTATAGTCAGAACACGAGCACTTCCAAACTCTGACACTTAGAAAAATTATCACCTGCACGTAATTTATTGACAGAAAGTAGCTCATAACATGTCTATGGTGGAGTTTTATGAAACAAAGCCTTTGCAGATAGAAAGAGGATAATTCAAGCTTTCCCTACAGCTGGCATGTTGGTGAGTTTAACGTCGTTTAATACAATCGGATGCACTGTTCTTTCTTTATAACCCATTTTCTAAAACGTTATGTGATAATATGTATGTAAACATATTATGTTTAAAAGTGTAGCCATACTGTTGACCAGTCAGCAGTGTGTTTTCCCTAATAAAGATTTCAGTCGGTCGGGAAATAAAATAAATAGCATTCACTGCTACTAGAAGAGAAATACACCTGTCTCTCACACGGCGGCCATGTTTCTATGAAGTCAATGAAAGTAGCCACCCCGGGTGGCGGCACTTTCAATGTTAAATTCCAATATGGCCGCCATGTCTATTCTTATATGGTCTATTCTTTCTTACCTCCCTCACCCTGGACTAGTTTTTCATCCATATGCATATTACATAATGTAACACATTTAGACTCTCTCTCTCGCTCTCTCTCTCTCTCTCTCTCTCTCTCTCTCTATCTCTCTCTCTCTCTCTCTCTCTCTCTCTCTCTCTCTCTCTCTCTCTTTATTTAGACTCTCTCTCTCTCTCTCTCTCTCTTTATTTATATATATATATATATATATATATATATATATATATATATATATATATATATATATATATATATATATATATATATATATATATATATATATATATATATATATATATATAACACAATTAAACAGAAAATGAAAATATGAGGGTTTGAACTAATTCAGGGGGCTTATGTATGACTGCTGATCTAGAATGTTATCATCTAGCTAGCTCTATGTAATTTTATAGTTGTATACACAGTATGTTCGTCAGTGTGTCTCAGAAATAACTGGGGCACCGTCCAACTTTTGGCTATACCCTGAATACATGGATTTGTTGTTGGTGAAGTGTGAGTCACATCATTACTCATTAAAAAAACAGTTTTTTTTTCTCCAAATTGGATTCCTAGCATCACCAGAGTTGTATGGGAAAGCCCAAAGGTCGAGACTCAAGGTCAGCTAGAGTCCACGTGACCGGAAAGCCGTTTGGTTCCTCTGAGGATGATGCAAAACGAAGGTACGGTCCCATGGACGCATAAAGAAGGTACAGTAGTACCCCCCTTTCTCTCCAGGAGTGATTGAAAAAAGCAAAGTATTGACATTATTGTTGTCTTCGCCAGCCAAAGGCAGGGCGAGAGATGTTTTCACCCCTGTCCGTGGGTGGGTGGGTGTGTGTGTGTGTGTGTGTTGCAACATTGCAACGTTCGCTTGAGCCTACTCAGCGCTGTTTGAGTTATGTACCGATAGGCACAGAATTGTATATATGTTTTATGCATTACTGCAGACCTACTGTCCTCTGGAGTAGAATATGAAGGAGTGGTCCATGAGGCCTGTTCGTATGGAAGTGCTTCTATCAGCTACACAGATACAGGTCCGCGTACAGTATGCGGGTGGTGAGGTCATTGACTATCTTTAGTTAGAGTTACGTTAAGTTCTGCTTTTCTTTTGACGGAATGTGCAATATAAGACCAACATTTATACACACACACACACACACACACACACACACACACACACACACACACACACACACGGTTGACTGTCTGTACGTGTACCCTCCCACACACACACAGACACATCGATACACGCGTCGTGTGTGCCTGGACGCGACACGCAACACAAATAGATAGAGAGTCGGCAACACCTCACGGGACAGTCACACCTTCAGTTGAGATGGAGAGAAAGAGAACCAGTGAGCTATTGTGACAGGAAAAGGATGTCCCAACGGAATACAACCACCATAAAGACTATCAATCATATGTGTATTCCTGCACTATTTGCACCGTACTGATTTCAGTACATAGACCTACAGTATCGTACATACAAACATTTGAAAATTGCTGCAATTTCTTTTTGTTTTAGATGATCTTATATACAGTTTTTGTTTTTACAGTAGAAGCACAATTCTTCAGTTTGTATTTTTTAAGCTAGTTTTAAAGTTTTATACGTAGTATATTTGATTGTAAACTTGCAATGTGACTCTGTTTACACATTTCTTTATTCCAGTAGGCCTATATTTTTATTGTACATACATCTCTGTGTTGATCTTTTTTTTTCATACTTGCTTTAGCAATGTACACGTATGTGTACCATGGCATTAAAGCCCTCTTAAATTGAATTGAAATTGAATTGAGAGAGAAAGACTCTCTATAGTTTAGACAAACTGCTAGTTGAGCGGTACTGGTTTCTGCTCCCCATTTTCCAACAGGAAAGACATGGCAGCCATAATGTTAAATTATTCCACCCAATTAAGGTAAATAAGTTGCTTTGGGGACAAACCATGTGGCACATAGGTCAGGATCTCCTGTTTCTGTAGTGTGGGGCGGCTTGATGTACAAGTACATCCCCTGGCCATAATGTACAAGTACATGGACATGACACTAGTATGTCTTACCCCCAACCCAACCCTAGATGCTGACTACCAAGCAGAGATGCATTGGGTACCATTTTTATAATCTTTGCTATGACTCAGTCAGGGATTGACCCCCAACCTCCCAATCTCAGGGCGGGCACTCTAACCACAAGACCACTGAGCTTGTTATTCCACCTACACTGTCCACCAAAATATGTTTCTGAAATGTTTAAGGTGAGAGACACTGCAGTTGCTGTATCACGATTCATATTTGACCTGCAACACCTAGTTTGACAGTTTGATTTCAGTTTTGTGAGGCAGCTGCACAGCGCTAGGCAGATTATTTTCCATAAAGTTGAGGTTAAGGGCTACTTTATGCAAGTGCTCCCCGGCAAATGTACTGGCCACACACGCATCCATTACTATATGTCCCACATGGTTGCATTTCCTGCTCCACATAGAATATGTGAATAGAATCCATTGAGCTCTCGCACCATGCCATATTTGATGCAAGGCTTTTTATTTAGGGCTTCCTTGAGACCGACAAGCCTATTGACTAGTCAACTTTGAAAACATTTATTTTTACACATCCCATTAGAGTCATTGCAAATTAGTAGAGCAATTTTGTTTCATTATTATGTTTAGGGGTTTTCATAGCAGTGTGGATACACAGCGCCCTAGTGCTAAATAGTAGATAATTATATTTTTTTATTAACAAAGGTTTATGAATATATTTTGTATTTATTACACTATGGTTACTTCAAATAAAATATTTAAGAAGATAATTAGTCCTTTTAGTAAGTAATTTGTTTACTCTCAGTCAGTTTTCTGTCTAAAACCTTTCATATATACAGTATATTCCCCATTCCATTATGTCATATATACATACAAAATTGTGGTTTGGGCACTACTTAACAAACACTGAAGCACGTTTTCTTGCAGTCTCTGGAATCCATATTATTGCAGTTTTTTTGTTGTTGTTTTTTTTACATTCACGCAGAGTAATGGGTCTGTGGGGCAAAACCATTGTTGCTACTTGAGCATGGGCATTCAGCAGAGTAATGGGTCCATAGGAGGCAAAGAATGTGTCAGGGCCAGGGCATGCTGGAAACGCAGCAGTCTTCCCCATCCTCAGACTGTGTACCATGGCCCTGCTGAGAGTACAGTGTCATTACAGCTCCCACAAACATGGGGAGATACAGGCTCCTCATTTAACCAAACGATCACTTTGCTCCAAGGCTGTGATGAGACTCTGAAACCCATGGAGAGTAGGAGCTGTTTGAGGAGTTATTCAAACATTTGCAAAGCCAATAACGCCACTAAATCAACCAGGAGGCCTCATATTTACATCTGACTCTCTTCCCCTCCCTAAGAAAATGATTGCTTGGCATACAAAAATAATTAGACCAAAATAATGTAATGGCATCCTCTTTGGATCTCTGTTGGTGTCAGATTTAGAAATTAAGCATAGTGGGTTTTAGATGGAACTTTATTAAATGTAATTGTGCTGATGATGAAGAAAAGGTTCAGCAGGCATTATTTGAGAAAACGGAATTGTGAAATGACAAAAGGTTGTTAAGGATGAATACCCATGGAGAACACTCATAACCCACAGGAGGTCAACTCTAGATGCCCTCCATAGTTTTTCTGGTTAGCCTTCAATACTTTTATTTGGTAATCTTGTTACCCAGAAGGGAGTCTACCACCTAACAAAACACAGATTGAAATGTCAAAGCTTTGGCATCAATTAAGTGCACAAGACTGTCTAAAGCTGTGGCCGTTCAAGCGCCAAGTCGTATGGCTCAGTATCTATGCTCACAAGCTTGAAATCTGTGAACCACTTGATTCCTGTTCATAAGGCATCTCTCTCAACAACTCAAACAAGATGTTTTAACCAACAAACGGCTTCAGTGGATTAATCTACAGTATGAAGCCCCAAAACAGCATTATTCCATAATGAAACACCTGTTTATAATGAAATGTAACCAATCTACACTACATGAGTCCGGTTGAGCATAGAGTAATTTGTTCAATAACTTACTGTGTGTGTGTGTGTGTGTGTGTGTGTGTGTGTGTGTGTGTGTGTGTGTGTGTGTGTGTGTGTGTGTGTGTGTGTGTGTGTGTGTGTGTGTGTGTGTGTGTGTGTGTGTGTGTGTGTGTGTGTGTGTGTGTGTGTGTGTGTAATATATGAAATGTGACATCACTAAAACACAATGGATACAAGGACAGGCTTGTCATAGTAGATTAAACTATGCATACTATACTAGGATATTGCTTTATTAATGATGCCTTCCCCTTTTTTGGGCTACTCAAACAGGGGTCAAGAAAGAAAGCCATTTGTCATATGTCATAGTTACATGCAGAAATGGGATTTTAATGCAATTAGGACAAGAAATAAGTTATGTAAAGACTTTACTCAATTATTTTAATGTGATTATGCTCTTAATCACACTAAGCATAGCCTAATCGTAGTAAGATTATGTGGTGTAGGATGATCTTTCTCGCATTATTTGTGACATATAAACACCTTAATTGTATTTCTCCTGTTGTGTTGAATAATGAGATGCTGAAATAAAGCTACTGTATTGAGAGAGGCAGGTGGCGATCAGACTGAGTGTTGCTGCTCACTACAGACGTGGCTGCTCCAGAAATGCCCAGGCAGACCGCGTTGTGTGAAACAGCTCGGAGCACCTGAAGAGCGGGGCGTTGCATACATGTAATTAATAATTATGCAAATAATTTGTACCAGAAAGCGTAGGTTTTAGGTTCATTAGTTACAAGCTAAGCCGTGGCTGCAGGGAGGAATGTTACTGGCAAAAGCCATTTTGTAAGGAGACCAATTTCATGTTACTAACATCTACCCTCTGAAATGTGTGGACAGGTTAAAAATGTACAACGATGTATTAGTTAAAGTTCCTGACCAACTTAATGAGGCAGGGTTCATTAGGTTAGGCCAGCAAGTTTGCATTGAGTCTTGTGACACATATTTGCAGTGAACCTCTCTCTCCATCATAACTTACTTGAAGATGTTTATACTGTAGTTCTTGTAAAAGTCCAGTTACGTTATTTTCTCCTTATTGTAAAAACATAAATAAATAGATACACATACATACATCTATACAGTACATACATATGTATACATATGAAAATGTTAGACATTTAAATTAATATGTTATTATATCACTTTATGTGACTGGGGCAGAAAAGAAAAAAAAATGTCCATGTGAACAAAACATTTAATGAGCTCCAAATGTTTACTCTGAAAACCTCAGGGAGAATACTATACTCTAAAGTAAATTCATGCATTTACAGTAGAAAAGGATTCCATTGTAGACAGCCACATGAAAGTGAATTTCATAAACAGTGTGTTAAAAAGAGGAATCTGTATTTGAACACAATAAATACATAGAAAAGTATAAATCATTTATAACTGTTGGTACTCAACGCTTTTATCACTAGTCACTTTTATAAAGAGATCCTGCAATAGTGATGTAAAGATTGGACAAAATGGACTGACGACGCAGCAGACCACAGTCACAGAAGCTCTGGTGTTGGATGAATTTTTATTCACCGAGCAACTTAAAAGCTGTTTTTTCAAAATAAGAAGAGCACACTAAAGTTGTATAACCCACTCAGGTGTTGCCAAAAAGATCATTCTAAAGTTACAAAAGTCACTTAATAATGTACTTTTACAGTCTCTACCTTTCTCTCGTTCGTCCGTTTGCCCTATTCGCACTCTCTCTCTCACTCACACAAACACACACGCACACGCACACGCACACACACACACACACACCTTGAGATCACCGCTGTAAGTAGACTTTTACCCTACATTTACAATGATAGCCTCACAAAATACTCAAAAGATTTATGTATTGTTATTAATTTAGGGTCGGCTAATTGATTTAAATCTGTAAGGTCAGGACTTACTCGTGTCGCACACATTTTCTCACAAAATATAAGCTTCTTATTTTAACATTGAAGATAAACTGTCTGACAGTGGGTCAGATTGTGGAAATATTGCTATGCGTTGATGAAATCAGATACATTGGAGAAGAAATTGACGAAAAGCACTAAGTATTCACTCACGATATTGAGTCAAATGTAACATATTCAAAATCCTTTGTGTACATTAAGTTCCAAAATACACTACAAAATAATACACAAATAGCTGTCAAACCATGTATGATATTTGACATGCATTGTGTTACCAATATGTTCAATCAATATACAATGAGTGTGTGCATTGAGGCAGTATGACAGACAGTGTGCCTGCAGCTGTAGTGAAGTATATTGAGACAAACTTTGCATTGGACCACCCTACCATGAAGAAGTTTTACTAGCAACTAGTCAGCTGGATAAGATCATGCTGGTGTGCAAAAATAGCTGTGAATTCTGCATCTACATCACATAACAATGTTCTCTCCCTCAACATGGCGACTGCACGCAGGGAGAAAAAAAACAAAAAAACATCTATTAGGCTAGTAATTGCTGCACGATTAGCAGACGTGCAGTATTTGGCATGGCTTAGGGTTTTTCCACAGTTTGGAAGAAATACACCTACTGCTTCCTCCTGATACAATAGAGCTGCCTCTGTGGCCATACATCCCGCATGTCTTCCTCCCTCTATCCCTCTCTTTCTCTCTTTCCATCCACCCCCGTGGGTCTCTCCCTCTATCAATCCTCCCCCCCCTCCTCTGCCTGTCTGGACTGGGACCAGCTGGCTTCATTAGAGGCCTCCTCCATTCCAGATCGCCTGTTTTTGTCTGTTGCACATTTTTCGACTGTTTTATCTTAAGCGCTGTCCATCCTGGATCCTCATACATATTTTCTTGGCGTTTTTGCAGCCACACAACTGGCTTCTAATGAAACAATTCATGTGTCCATTGTACAGAGTATTTTTTTTAATTAATGTCTGTGTCTACCACCTCTCTTTCTGTTTGGATCCTCATTGTTTGCAATCACTGCGTGTGAATGGATTTTAATGGCTTGAGAGAGTAGTGGAGTAGGATTTCTGGGCAGGAGTTTTAAAAGAATGCTCCAACTCAAAGCGGTACCTGTATGTGTTTGTTTCCTTCATCATCCAGAATGACAAAAACATCAATATTGCAAAGTGAACACAAAAGAGTTATGACCCCCTCGTCAGCTCTCTGTCAGCTTCCGCTTGAGCCTAATAGATTTTAAGTCTCTGTCTCTCCTGAAACAACATTCGAAAAGCCCCAGGCAGCATCCAAACAGACCAAGGTGATTTGAACCAACCAGCATTGCCATACTTGGAGCCGCAGCTAGCGAGGCTAAAGAGTGCAGGTCCCTTGGCAATCAACATCACAACTTCAAAACCATAACTATATGTTTAATCAGTCAGCTTGATTGAGCTCAATGTCTGGATAGTGTCCCCACTTAATAGATGGCCCAGTGGTCTTTTTAGACATTAGCAGATGCTCTCAGGCAGGTTTACTGCAGGTAGTGCAAGAGTATTACAAGCTTATATTTTGGAGAGACATTACAAGCACACAATACTTAGGGTTGTGTCATCCAAACCACAGCACCCAAAGAGCAGTTGTACGAAATATTCCTGTATCCCGAAGCATTTCTGGATCACCTCAGTTTTTCCACTTTATCATTGTGTAGTTCGAGTGGAATAACTGGCCCTGTGACTGAGACCACAGATGGTTCTGTTGATTATTCTTGGGTGTCTTGATAGGGCTGGGTTGACGGGCAGATGGCACAGTGAAGCGGACCTTCTGAGTAGGCAGAGAGTGACATAGAGCAAAGCATTTCTACTATCTATAAACCCTCATATTGTCGTTGCCCATCATACTATTATTGCCCATCACACACTGTGGAAAATGTGCAATATAACGCTTGGATGCACTTATGCCTTTATAAGCTCCAACAACCTACTGTACAACATTCATTGATTTCCACTTCTATACATTATCAGCAGATGGTCCTTATTTGTATATGCCTCAGTGTAGTCTATGGATGGACCAGGTCAATTTGGACTCACTATGCAGAGTTGCAGACTACTAATGCTAAATAGGAACAACTGTGAAAGGTCTTGTTACAGCTAATTTAGTCTGTCTGTCATGAATATGATTTTGCCATGATGGGGCAGCTACTACAGTAGGTGCGAATCGTCTTTTCATTACTTTTGTGGGGCATTCATTTACGAAAAAAAAACAAAAATGTGAAATATGGAGATGCAAGGTTTCTACCTGACAGCAATGCTGTCGGTGTGAAGCCTGATTTATACTTACAGTAGTTGTACGACGGTGTCCTGAGGCTAAAGCAGCCGATCTACAAGATCACAACACATCTCGATGTGACGCATTGTGAGCTTGTAAATCTGCTGTTGTCGTACGACTCTATCGTACAACAGAGTTTAAATTAGACTTTAGTGTGAAGCAGCCCAGTGTTTGAAATTAGCTTGTGTGCCCAAGCTAATCGTCCCTGGAAATATAAAGGTTAAAAGGATATAACTTAAAAACTGAAATGGAGGTGTTTCTATGGTGACTACCAGAAAACCAACCACAGAAGCAAGTTATGTGATATTCATATGTAAAAAAAAATGTATCTGAATGTCACATACAGTACAACCTCCCCCTGGGAAATTTTCCTTTCCTTATCTTACTAAACAATAGGCAACCAACACTGCACTATAGCTATGCTATTTACTGTATGTTGTTTCTTGCATGAGGCTGCCTCGTGGAATGATTTAATCTGATGCTTTATTTATGACATGTCATTATTTATTTATTTGATTATTTTGTAAATTATTTATCTATTGAATTATTAATTCTTCTTCATGACATTTTCTTACATTATTCATGGCTTAATTTGAGATTATTGCATCTAGATGCTGCACTGTTGTAGTAGCTAGGGTCGCCTTTTCACGTCAAGTCAGACAAGGATATTAAATATACCTCTCAGGCAATTTTTTCTTCAATTGAAGAAAGCAGAAAAAATGATCCTGAAAGGATGCCATTAAACTGTAGTCACACCAGCAAGAAAAGGAGTGATTAGTCATTCGACATGCGTTGAATAGCACATTGATTGATCATACGGTGTGAGCTTTCAGATGTACTGTAGCATATTTGTTACTTCCACTCTTTAGCCCATGCTTGCTTCTCTGTAGCCTCCATATTGCTTCACCCTGAAGGTCTTTGGTTCGGAAGATTAAAATGATATACTGTATACAGTATATTGTGTCTGAATAACATATAGTACTGTACAAGTGCTGACAGACAATAAATGTTTTGACTAACATGAGTTTTAAGTCATCAAGCGTTATTCAAGCCTACACATTACATTTTTTTTGTCAATTTAACCCATAAAACTGGCAAAGCATCTGTGCCATTTTAGATTAGAGCGTTGACTATTCAAAAATAGCAGATATACAAGCTCACAGCGCGTCACTTTGTGCCGCGCTGCAAGCTTGTACATCTGCTATTTTAGATTTTTTTTTTTTTTTGAAAAATCTTGAATCATTTTGAATTATGAGTTTGAGAACTACTGATTTTGAAGGCATTTATAGAATCGGCCTCAGGTTTTAATGGGTTAACTCCAAGAGTGTACAAATGTAACCAAATAGACCCTGAGTCCATTGGTTACATTTGTACACCCCGCAGAGTTAAATTGACACTCTGGATTTTAACGTGTACCCCTGACCCATGGTGGTAAGAAAATCATGCCTTATCTCCCACTACAGAATGACAGTTTCCCAAACTTTTTAGCTCAAGACCCAAAAGAGAAATGTGATGTCTCCCCGGAAGCCAAACTAGTGAAAACAGCCAATCTACAAGCTAACAACCTAAGCTAGCATCGCGATGCGTTGTGAGCTTGTATGGGCAATTTTCACTACCTTTCACATAACGTATTTTTTAATTTATGGAATTTCTTTGATTAAAAACAAATTTCTTTTTAAAATATCTCTTGAAATAATAATTTTAAAAGGGGATATTTACTTGCGACCCATAAAAATTGGTCTGCGACCCAAAGATGGGTCAGCCTCTTCTACTAATGTACCCCACTCCATACTCAGCAGGAGTGTTTTGACTTCACCCCCACTGTCCTAAAGATATGTGCGCAATCAACCCACAATATTTCCCTTTTTCTTTATCCTTGTTTCACAATAAATAAACTTAAAGACTTAAAGAATCATGAATTAATCAGCAATACGCCTTGGAGATGTTGCAGTTCAAGCTTATTCTATTGTTGCAGTCATTGTAATGTAAGCCACTGTGGATATGAGCGTCTTCAAAATGCCTAAATGTAATTACATACTTACTTACTATTTAAGTAAAAGCTAACAAAATGTGAACCCTCTGCAGCATTTTCAATCAATTCTTCCAAACAGGAGACATGCCAGTTGTCAACTCTCCATAGATAATCTGAACACAGATAACCTAATCTCTGTGTCATATAGGGAATAGGCCTATTACAAGTCCTGTTTGGGACCTTGTAAGTTTAAAAGCCTAGCGTTACAGCATGTACATTATTGACAGTCCAATTCATATTAGCTGACATCCCTGAACATGGCACGGTGGATCCTGACTGCTGTGTTATTTGAATTGGTTGTGGGGAAACTAAAGAAACCTGTCATGTTCCATTCAGAAGGAAGGGGTGTGTGCGTCACTGTCTGATTTATGTGCTGCGGAGATAACAGTCCCATGACGCCACACTGGAGCAACAGAAGAGTGCTTCTTCATCATTCCAGTGATGTGAGTTCCATGACACAGACAATAACTATTTATGTGCAGCCATCTCAAACGGGCATCATCCTCTTAAAGCCCATTTTATACCTTGTCATACAATTGTGTTGTGTGCCGAAAATAGCCAATCTGCCATCTTCACCATTGTACGACAAAGCATAAATTAAGCATACTGTAAGTACTGTATGTATGTCACTAGGAGAGAAATCCAACTGTCAGACATTAAAAGCTAAGGCAACATATAAGGGACAACTTCAGATATTTACATTACTAGTCTATATCTAGACTATTAATGTCTTAAACAGTTGCTTACATTTTTTTTAAATATGGAACTGACTTAAATTGATAAATGTTCTCCTAATTGCTGAAATACGGCGATATTTTGCATCAATACTATTGAACTAGCTGATTTCTCATTCATACAGGTTGATGCCTTTATCATCAATTAACCTTATTCCACTTCATTTGTTGTGTAATATTCTTGTTCTGCTATGACACAAACAACAGTTCGGAAAGAACATACATCGGTAACACTTCAGGTCGGGTCTATAATGCATTATAATCACATTTATAATGCACTTCTAAGGCTTCATAACACTCGTTTTAAATGTTTATAATTATGCATAACAACTTCTAACAAAATATTTTAAGTTATGGTCATAATGCATTATAAGCTCAGCGGAACAGCACTTTAGAACTACCATACATAGTCAGTTATAAAGTGGCTTTACGTATAGACAAATCCACAGAGCGCTGCCTGTAGCTGCGGTGTCGCGGTGCGGAGCGGCAGCCGCCTGGCATCGCAGTTATGATTGCCGCTCTGTGGATTTGTCTATAAAGACACTTTATAACTGATTATGTACAGTATGGTAGTCAGTCTCCTTGTTGGAGAGGAAGGGTCTGATCCTCCAGATGTGGTACAGTGCAAACCTGATCGAGTGATCGCTGCAATGTGTGCCTTGAAGGACAGCTGGCTATCCAGTATCCATTGTATGCATCGGCTTCTCTGATTCACATTTGTGCCGCGTTTGTGCCGCTAAGCCAATATTAGTCCCTTGATTGGCTAACCCGGCTTCGCATAACGTTTGTGCCGCATAGCAGTATAAATGGAATGACTTGCATCGTTCCCGACATGCATGGCCCCAAATAGGGCACCATCTTAGTATCATGATCATACTATAAGCCACCAAATCTCTGTCTGCAAAAATTGTGTCTGTCCGCATAAAGAGTGTCCAGGGCATAACTCGGGGAGTGATAGACCAAATAGTCCCAGATTTGGGGTGTGAGCTTCAGATCGAAAAACAAGACCAGGAGACCTGGTTCTGCCAGACCCAGGCTAAGCCGGACTTCACATGACATGTCAGCCTGTGTCTATGCCCATGACGAAAGGGGGACAGACTTTTCTGGCTGGGACCTAAGGACAAAGGGGACAAAACCATTTTTTTGCCCATGTATGGAGAAAACAGGTACAAAACATGCCCATGTATGGACGAAAGGGGGACAGACTTTTCTGGCTGGGACCTAAGGACAAAGGGGACAAAACCAGTTTTTAGCGGGTCCTGCTCTATACCTGACTTTGTCCGTGTTCACCGTCAACGCTCTGATTGGTCAGACCCGTCAACGCTCTGATTGGTCAGACCCGTCAACGCTCTGATTGGTCAGACCCGTCAACGCTCTGATTGGTCAGACCCGTCAACAAAGTGATTGGTCAAGCTTCACGTGACACATGGCTATAAACACATTATAAACACATATCGATGACAAAATGTATCAAAGGCGCCGCTACCTTCACACAGGGTGTGATTTTTTGCCCATGTATGGATAAAACAGGTACAAAACATGCCCATGTATGGAGAAAACGGGTACAAAGCCTCATGTAAGCTAGACCCCCTGGGTCCGGCAAAAAATCTAAAAACGGGCCCGAGGAGGAGGCACAGGATTTTTTAATCCTGAGGACTGAGGCGTAGTTATCGGTTCTAGGCTTCTCGGTAGATCTATCACACTCCTTGAGTGAGAGGCAGGGCTTTGTGAGACATCTGTGTCAGACTTTGCGTGATGTTCGTGCCCGAGCTTTGTGTCACGTTTGTGCCGCCTGGCCAATATCAGTGGCAGCGTGTTCAATGGAACAAATAGCACAAGATCTGTGCTCATGGGCGAAGGAATCCGCAGCGATCAAAAGAGTTGACGTGAAGCAAAACGAGATGCGTGGTACAACGAGTACGTTAGATAACAGGAGTATTTTCTCAACTGACTCAACCCGACTTGTATGGCCCCCGAGTAGGCCGGTGCCCAACGGACACTGATCTAGTAATAATTACTGGAAACTTGAGCATGCTCACTATTGCATTATCCATTTTGGACTGAATACATGCCTTAATGTTTTAAAGGGTCTACACCATGAATTTTAACTTTTTCTTCTTTTTTGTGTGTTTTTGGTTTCCCCTAGCTCTATTCTATCCTCAAAAATACCCCAGTTTGAACACTCAGGCTTTCACAGCAAATCTTTAAAAAATATATATATTTTTCTTATTTCTTTCTTATTTCTTTTTTTTACTTTTTCCACACAGAACCAGGAGATAACATGCATACAAACTGGCTCAATAGCGCCCCGTGCCAAACAGGACAATGTGGTATTGCAGGTGAAAGTGCTTTATAAGCCGGAGAGAAGTTAGTTGGAATGAGTATATCTGAGGCTTGATTTAGGCTCAAACCTTTTGAAAAACGTTTGAGGGACATAAACAATATGATATTAAATATTATTATTTTTTAAATTCATGGTGTAGACCCTTTAATGCAGAGAGCCATAATAATCACAAAAAATCATGAACTATACGTATATATGAACAATCTCTGAGTGTACTTTATGAGTACCAGTTGAAACAAACAGACCTAACTCCTCTTTGGACACGATCAGAGCTTGTGCTCTTGATGCACGATATGTGCAATCCATGTGATCTGGCAAACATCTGCCTTAATGACTCTTCGCCCAGACATCTCACTTCAAACTTGTGATTGACTTGACTATAAAAAGTAGATGAAACTGTAAATCATGAGACATATTGTAAAATGTACTTCTGTCTTCTCGTGCTCTATAATGAAGCAGTCATTATGATTATTTTATAGGACTGAAGTTTTTAAAAAACTACAAGAATGCATTACTCTGCATAATGAACAGATGTTGTGGCAACAAGCACATACATTATGCATAAAAAATTATTTCAATTTTGATTGTAGATGCTGATTTATTGAGACAAGTCTAGCTTACAACAGTAATGGATTTAGGATGTGTTTTTGTTGTGTTATTTCCATAATTAATAATAGGGAGGCAGTACATTACTGTATTTGCTTTGTGTCTAAGGACGAGAAGTCTTGAGGAGAAGAGATAAAATGCAGCTTGCTGAACTTCGTTCCAAATTCGCAATGAAAAAGTCAATTTGGCCACTATCGCCTTACTCCTTATTGTCCATATTTTGATGTGATTAAGAGAAAAGAGCGTATCTCACAATGTGAAATACATTTTGCAAATTCTTCAGTATGTATTGTGGCAAATAAGAGGTAAAAAAGGGAGCCCAAGTTGTATTTTTCCTTATGTGAGAGATGAGAAATAGAGGGCACATACTGTCCCTATCACTGTGAGTAAGTTGTTTCAAATGTCATTAAAACAGATTAAACATTTTGAATTGAGCGGCAAATTGAAATAACTTTAATGTTGTATATACTGTATGTTCTTTTTTATGTGTGGGGTAGCAGGTGTACACAATTACACATTGAATTCATTTGACCACACACACACACACACACACACACACACACACACACACACACACACACACACACACGCGTGTATACAGTGTAAATACAGTATGGGTACACTGTGAGTGTGTTTGTGTATACAGTATATATATATATATATATATATATATATATATATATATATATATATATATATATATATATATATATATATATATATATATATATATATATATATATATATTTGTGTGTGTGTGTATGTATATATATATATATACACACACACACACACACACACACACACACACACACACACACACACACACACACACACACACACACACACACACACACACACCTCTTAGTTTAGTACACAAGAACATACACTGGGATGAAGTTTGGCTCCACACACTAGAATTAATGATTTGAAGACACATAGTTGGTAAATAATTGATTCCGGGCCCGAGGATGGTTAGGAGCTGAGTAAAAGACTAATAAATCATTTGTGGTCCTGCCAGTTGTCACTTTCAATTATTTCTGGGTTTGTGATAAACTGCTGCACCTGCCAGCTGCTGGTTACAATATTCCTCGGAGCAGAAATCAGCAATCCAAACTTTGGTTGACATGCCTTAATTCTTACAAACTGTTGCACATTTAGAGGCACTGCACATAGCTGGGTGCAAGGTTACTTATAGTGTCACACCATTCACAAAAGGGGTCTGTAAGGATCATAATGGTCCGTTAGTCCGGCGGTAGGTTGTCCCTCCATTCAACACTTTGGTCCCAAGCAAGATATTTTGAAAACTATGGCTACTACTGAATTTGCTGTGCGCCTTGATGCCTCCTGAAGGATTGATAGGGATTTGGGCCTTTCCTTTGGCATATTAGGACAAGATATCTCGAAATCTAAGTGATACAGGGCCATGAAACCTGACCATTTAAGTGACCCCATGACCTTTCCTCTAGCACCACCCTCAGGCCAAAATGTCAACTTTGCACACACTACTGTATCTCATAATCTAATAGGCAGATTGCAGGATGAACTCATTTTGATTATATTTTAGAGCATTTGCTGTGGTGCATTCTTTTTAGATAATGGCACAGCTCGGTATATATTATATCATGAATCAAAAGGTTGAAAGTGAAATCCAATACTTAAATAGTCATTAATTCATTACCATTTGTATAATGCATATTCTTTAGAACAGCGTTGAGGCCAATATGTAACAGGTTTGCCGTTATCTGAATTCACCCTCTGGCAAATAAAAAACGAGTATTCTCTGTGGCCATGGTAGACTATAATATATATGGCTTACTGACTGTCATACTATGTGGAGCAGAATATTTTGTTTTACATTACTGAAGAGGATTTCAAATGTTTATGAACTAATTCTTAGAGAATCCAACCACCAAGCCCTTTGTCACCTGTGTGGATGAAAAGTAGAATGGCCCTTGAAACCGTCCACTGCTACATTATAAGGTGCAATCGAGTTCTTGGGAATGTCCTAGTCCATACCCGGGGGAATGACAGGGACTTGAGCACACAGGTGAAATAGCCTTAAAAGCACATGGTAGGCCACCACTGGGGCTTTATTGGTCAGGATTTAAAATGTAGTGTCCTGACTGTCTGTCCCTCTTCCATCCATCTCTTTACTGAGACTGACAGTACGTTTTAACAGCGGGCGACTCTCGGGCGATCGCCGGGCGACATCGTCCAAAAGATAAAGAAAATCCATCTTTCATCGCCCCCCCGCCCACTTCGCCCGATCGCCAGTTGTTGCCGGCTCTCATAGACTTTCTTTATCTTTTCGACGATGTCGCCCGCGATCGCCCGAGAGTCGCCCGCTGCTAAAACGTACTGTGAGGCATCTCCAGAGGAGGACATCTTGCACTGATTCCAATTACATCTTCATAACCTATTTGGATATAAGTTGATTTTCTAAGTTATAAAATAATTGACACTGGTATTTGTATCAGAACAAATCTACAAAATATGTGGAGCACATCCTAATATCTGTTTGGTACTGTATGCTCATTTTAAGTCACTCTGAATAAGACGGCTATTTAAAATGACAAAAAAGCAGGTCTATCACCCCTCCCCATTTGACAAGTATAAGTCATACTGATTAACACTGTTATAATTCACATGCATTCACAGTTCATTTCAATACAACAGACAACATACATGAGGATGTGTTTAAGTGTAAAGATGTATTTTCAATTCTTCGCCACAGCAACACATTGCCATTGTTAGCATATGTGAGACGTGTCAAAAATGCTTGTGTGTTGTCACACGTTCCGATGAGTCTAATGCACAGTGTAATACAAGGAAGAGCTTGTCGGTGAATAATTAAGGAGTTCCAGATCACAGGTTTCTGTAGACCTGTGCTTGAAACCCTGAAGTGCTTCTCTTAGGTAGGCTAATCTGTGGTGCATGGTTCAGTTTCGAATTGAATTGCACAGCACAAGGCTCTTACCACTTGAACCCTGTCATCCCCTCTCCAGTGGTGGACAGTAACGTAAAGTACATTCATTTGAGTACTGTACTTAACCCATTGAGACCTGAAGCCGATTCTACATGTCTCCTAAATCTCAACAGTTTTCTGAAAAACGTATGTTTCTATATCAGTGGTTCTCAATCTTTTTCATGTCAAGGACCCCCAAAAGTATATGTATTTGGCCGCAGACCCCCATCAAAATATTTTGTTCCAGGGACCCCCAAGAAGCAAAGATTTGAGTTAAAAATGTTCGCTTTAAAAAAATATATATTCAAAGATTTGCACACATTTTCACGATTTTTCAAAAATAGCAGATCTACAAGCTCATAGCGCGGCACTCGGTGCCGCGCTATGAGCTTGTATATCTGCTATTTTTGAATAGCCCAAAGAGTAAAATAATGCTTTTTTAGCTCATCTAAAAATGATTAAGTAGTAGGCCTACTTGAGTACTTGAGCATTTGTATTTTTGCATACTTATGACTTTCTCTCCACTATATTTCATTATTTATTATTATTTATTATTGTTATATTTTAAGAAGAATGTTGTACTTTTGACTCCACTACATTTCTAAGAAGGGAAAAAGTACATTATTAATTCACCACTTAAGCCCTATTTCAAATATAGTGAGAAAAGAAGATCTACAAGCTCACAATGTGTCGCATTGCGATTATTATTGTTGAAAGTGTCTGGAAAATCTTAGATTTGTTTGGCAAATATCAATAATTGAATACAGCCATGCTTTGGTATTAAAAAGAAAATATGCTTCGGAATTGGTCCTTTTGAATAAGTATTTTTTTTAAAAGCATGTACACGATTAGCAGCTCAGCAGCAGTTGCTCTTCGCTTACCTGACTGCGGTGCTGTAGTTTGGGTAAACTACCATTAAACATAGAACAGACTTTGATCATTTAAGCAGTGCTACCGTATTCTATAGACAATATTCATTTTTCATTTTTGACAAATAAATACCAATGACATAAAGGGTTTGATGACCATATCCTTTCAACACAATGGGGGACATAGTGTGCCAATTACATTTGATATTAGTGACAGATGATTAATTGTTATTTTGGTTTGCCCAGTGAATAGTGATAGTATTTCACTTTGAAGATAATGGATAGCAGGTGTGCATTAACCCCTTTCAACCTGACATCCCTATTTGGGGAATGTCATTATACGGTACTGTGGGTGAAAATGCTCAAAACCGTTCAGAAATGCTCAAAAATGATTTCTATTTATTTTTTATAGTAATAATAAAATGGTAGACAGTGGTGGAGAGGGCAGCCCATCTGTGAGGGGATAGAGATGGAGGCACAGAGTGTGTGAGGCAACCCCAGAGGGGCAGGCGGCTTCAGGCGGCTTGAAACAGCATTAGTAAGAGGTGCCCCCTGCCTTCACCGCAGCTTTCACGCCTCACTCCTCCCACGACAGAGATCGGAGGCAACACAAGTTATCCATTTGAGATATTGAGTTTGTATGGAGATAAAGCATGCACTTAAGCACCATGGTCATGAGAAAGATCATCAAGGGAGCAGCTCCCTGTTTATCTGTCACCCACATTAGTGCAAGCAGCCGCTCGCTGCAGGTGGCATCAAATATTAAACGACTAACCTCGTTTCACTAACTGACCGACCGGGGCTAAAGCCACCCCGTGTCCTTAGGTTTGGTGAAATCTATAATTTATTTATTGAGTGAAACCGGATTGACTATCTGATGTTGTATGGCATTGGCGTCACAGATTTAAACCCCCTGTATTTAGCTATGATCTCAACGTGGAATAACTTTGTATGACATTTAGTTTTTCTTAATATATATAATATACTTAATATAACACTTCTGGGTGAAAATGTATTTTCCCCAAGTAGATTGTGTGCCCTGTTATACAGAAATTATTACCTGGTCGTCAGTTTTCCTGCACAACCGGGTTATTGCACTATTAACAATTGGCTAACATCGCTGCGCTGCAGAAACAGATGGTGATTAAGTGCTTTGCTCAATTATGCAATAACAATATTTTTGGTCAGTAGGTAGGTTGGTGCACTTTTAATCACAGGCAAGCTTCTATGCGCTCAACACAACAATGTGCTATGGTAAGCAATACGGTATTTAGTAAGAGAAGGGTTTCAGGCCTCTTGATATGCCTGTTTTAATTAGGACAGCATGAGCCACAAGTACAATTACCACAATGTAGAATGTCTGGCTGTTAAGGTGAACATATCTACAACTTTCAGATGTCTTTCAGTCATAACATAAAACCCTTCATGGCCGTATGTTTTACACGTACTTTTAACTGATCCAGAGTCCACACCGACTGGCATTAGATCAGCGGCACTCAGGGGCCTTTGCACACTCTAAAAGCCTGCCAAAGAAGAAGCTGGTCACGTGACTGTCTAGGGGTGTATGTATGATGACGGGCCGATGCTTTTGCAGTGAATGGCAGCAGAGCTCATTGGAAGGTGTTGGGATGGGGATTCCGGGCTGTGAGTGGTGGCGGGGTGGGATAGCGGGAGGCGGGGGCGGATGTATTTATGGGGAGGAGTTGGTGGGCAGTCGTCGGGAGATCTGCGAGGAACAACAGCGCTGGTCCTGTGCGTCTGCTCCCTGACACTTCCTTAATCTGATAACGGATGAGGACAGGTTGCCTTCCCTGTACCTGGCAAGTACCTTGCCCAACCTGCGCAGGCGGGATTTCGGTGGATAAGGCCTGGGCTTGGCAAATGCCGACGTCCTCCGGAGAATAGTTAAAGGGTGATTAATCATTGTTTAGGCGCGGAACGCGTGGGGAAGAATGGGGAAGCGGCGTTCCACACCTCTGAAGCAATTAATCCCTGTGATCTCCGCCAGGTTTGTCTTGTAGATAAGTCAGGGTACAAAAATGTTCCTAATTTATCAACCCACTCATGCCACCCGGCATAAAACACACAATTTATTTCCAATCATTTATAGTCAAAATTTAAAAAGAGTGACTTTGCCACATCCAAGTGTGGCTTATATTAGCTTCATATAAACTAAGTACCCTAGATTACAATGGGAATCTTGTTTTATTGTGCACATCTGGTAGAGTCACAATGCATTTTCGCATTCGCCGGCTGAATTTTTGAGTGATTGTGGCATAAATCATTTTGCTAATCAGAAACATAAGTGACATGAAGGCATCTCCCCTCTTGGAACAAAGGAACAACATATGGCTGAAAAAGCACTTGGGTCTTTTATTTCCAAGGTATATAACCTGTGCCTAAACCAACATTATTGACTGATTTGCATTTTTCTTTCATTCTGGGCACTTTTTCAGATCTCATATCTTCACAGATGACTTCAATAATGGATAAGAAAAGCATTTCTCCCTCATTATATATTTGATACTCAACTTGAGTGCAGTTAAGCAAAACGTAAGACTCAGCTCAATGGTTTGTTGCAAGGTGAATTATGGCACAGTACTTTGTGACTTAGAAAGCACATTGAGCAGTATCGCATGATAGATTTATGTAAATACATAAACCATCACAAAAGCTATAGTTTTACCCCCCTAATAAACTGCATTAACAGATGAACCAAAAACGACATTGATATGACAAGATGAATTCCTTTATTACGAGTGGGCTCTCTGGATCTCTCTGCATTGCTTCCAAATCATATTTGCCTCCTAAAATGGGGAGAAATAGACATGCTGCCAATAATAGTAAAATGGCTCCTGTTTTAATTGCATCATTACGTACCCAATATCAGCAGCCTGCCTGCCAATATCAATATTGCCATAGCATGGGTGGAATATAGATGACCCAGGGTATGCGTGGGTCTTCCATGAGTGCCTCCATGCCAGCTTCAGCCCACTGCCCACTGTGCAGGGAATGGCAAAGTAGGCCGGATATCAGCTCGTCTTCCTAATGTCCCCCCATATTCCCTTAATTGCTGACGGATCTTGTTTGGATTTTGATGGCGGTTTGGAATCTGTGGTTCCTACACATAGGAATTGATAGGCCTTGAGGGGAACATCATGTTACCGTGTGTGTGTGTGTGTGTGTGTGTGTGTGTGCGTGTGCGTGTGTGTGTGTGTGTGCGTGCGTGTGTGCGCGTGCACGCGTGTGTGTGTGTGCGCATGCATGTCTGTCATGATATACCAGTCTGAATGTGCGAAGATCCACTCCATTGTGACATGGAGAGCAGGAGGGCTTTGTGCAATGGTTAATGATGATGTGACCGATCTAAATCAGGAGAGTCATAGGCATGCCTACTAGGATCACACATTGCTGTGCGAGGTAGCCAGATAATAAATGATGATGATATACTAGACTATTATCACCAACACACACAAGATGTAGCCTTTGACTTTTCTGAGAGAACAAAATATTTTATGGAAATAATAGACTGTTTTGCAGTTCATGCACCAACAGTGCACATATGGCATTTTAACAAACTTTTAACAATTAGTAACTGCTTTGATGAAGCAAAGTTCCATCTCATAGGTCCCACTTTGAATGTGCTTCACACATCCATATTAATGCATTCAGGACTGGCGAATGAAAGATAATTTTCATTTAAATATTTCATTCTAGCTTAAAATTCAGTTTGTAATCAGAGTTCCCTAATGGCAAGAGCATCCAGTTTGTCCATTTTAATTAGATTGTTGTTTAGCTATTAATTATATATCTTCTTGTAGATTATTTTCTAACAGATGGTGTCGAGAACAGGGGTTATTGGCGTGGTAGGATTTATCTGTGATTTATTTACCTGCGCTCTATTAGCACGATCTATATACTTTACCAGTAAGATCTTGATGTGTTTATCCAAACTTGACATCTGAAAAATTCCACAGTAACGTTAACCAGCTCCCAAATCACTTGTTTCACTGGGTGCAGGAAAAGTAAAGGCATGTATCTGCGTTGACCTACTGGTAACTTATGTAATAACACTAAATATTAACACATCAAAGACAGTGTGACATTTGATACACTGCAATGTGGTAGTAGTGCAATGCAGAGCAGACAGTATCACTTTACAAACACGCACAGTATACTGTAACATGCAATACAATTACAGTATTGTGAGCTTATCTGCTATGTTTTTTTTCCATTATAACAAAAAAGCAACGGTTTTGGGCACTTGTGAGTTTTTGACCTTAGATAATGTTAACGTTGTGGGTAGTTGTCGATTCGTGTTTGTTGCATCTGTGGTTGTTTTAGTGTGTCTGCTCTGACTCTAGGCTGTATATCTGGCTGACTGTTATTTGTTTTGTCTCCTGATAATCGGCCTGTGATTGATGGACAAGGTCCAGGACATCTCCGATCGACAGCTGTTGATAGCTCTGAAATCGAGCGCAGCAGTCGGAGCGTAACAATGAGCTCATTGCTGTCTGGGCTTGGTCGCCAGCCCAGCAAAACCCCAGCACAGGGGGCACCTCATGAATTTCAACCAGTGTTGGACAAAGTACTCAACCGCAGTACTTGAGTCAACGTATAGATACTCCTGGTCAAATATTACTCAGCTGCAAGTAAAAGTTGCTCTGTCAAAATTGTATTTGGGTTTAAGTACTGGAGTATTTTGCTATAAAAATACGTAAGTATTCAAAAGTGCATGCTTTTATACCCAAGTATTCAAAAGTACAAATTACAAAGTACAAAGAAGATCTACAAGCTCTGCGAGGTTATACTGTAGGTTGGCTATTTTCACTATAATTGAAATGGGGCTTAAGTTGTTAATTCATAATGTACCTTTTCTCTTCCTAGAAATGTATTGGAGTCAAAAGTACAATATTTGTCTTTGAAATGTAGTTGGAGTGAAAGTATCCAAAAATAGAAATACAAGGAAATTACAGATACTCAATCAAGTACAGTACTCAAGTAAATGGACTTAGAAGTTACTGTCCAGTGTCCACCACTGATTTGAACTGCATGAGGCCACAAACGTGAGCGAGCATGACAACAACTGTGCTTGGATGGAAGGAAAGGGCCTGAACCATGACTTAAGCCTCAACATTGATAATGAATCCTATGTAAACTTTTTATTAAAGCCAACCCCCATGCTACTTAAAACAGTGGTAAATTAGAGGTTAGATTGGGCCTCAGAGTAGATTGAATGTACTGAAAGTTGTTGTGTGAATTGTGACCCCTGTATGCCATTTTAACCTCTTAAGCACTCAAACACCTTTTCATCTACAACGGCATGCCTTAAATTGGGACGCCAGGATGAAGGTGGTTACAAATTATCTTTCATACACATTTCATTTCATACACAAACTATAGCAATATAGATTTATTTTTATTTTCAGTTGTAATTTTGAATTTAATTAACAGTGTCACAATAATCTTAAACCTGTCTGCTTCACTGTGGATTCCCATGAAAACTAATGTTCCCTATCGGCAAGCTCAGAGAGCTTATAAGTTACTGCATGTATTACTATATTATATAGCTGCTATATTTTTTACACCAAATGCAGTGCAACAGGGTACTGTATTTGTCATTTGAAGTAACGGTTATGCCTAAATTATCATGACGCGTTGCAAGCTGGTAGATCTGCTAAGAAAAATTATGCGGGACACTATCGCACAACCAAGTACGAATAACGCTCGAGTGACAGAGGTCACACAGCATTAGGAGCAATAAGGCATTGTTCTTCACTGTGTTTTGTGTTCCAGCCATCCATACTTTAGGTTTAATTGAACAGCATCATGCTGTAATAAGCTGTTGCTGTATGGGTTTGATGCCCAGGCCCTTTGAGGTTATGCAAGCACCACCATCACATCTGAGATCAAATTAGCATTCTGGGCAAGCAAAGCTCCCCAAGCTTAATTAAGGTAAATTTAACATTCCAGTTCATCATTTGTTTTTTATATAATCTTAAATCCAGTTGCACTTCTTTGGCAGCTGTTTATTTCTTATATTAAAAAAGAAAACATTACACGGGATGATTTGGCATCTCAGGATTTTGAATTTGAGCCCCCTATTATGGGAAATCTGGGTTTTGCGCAATGATTAAATGCTTAATAAAAAATTCATTGTTGTTGCCAACATCTGTATTGTAGGGCCTAACGGCTCACTGGAGTGTGCAAGGCTTGTAAAGTTTCCAAACGCGCCATTGAGAACCCGGGAAAGTTCACCGAAGACTTTGCCTTCCTCATTACCAAGCTACTTCTGCGTCTGCGATTAGACAGAGAACATCTTTAATTGCTTTAAAATCTGAATGCATGATAAGAATGGATTAATTTGATTTTTCTGTTTCTACAAGTAGCAGATGGTTTATGTCTTCGGAATGCTCATGTTGTAAAATGAGATCCCCAGCTTGTCTCTGATTGGTCACTGTTAATGAAGCATGCTGGGTTGATTATTGATTTAGAAAATGAGACTGACACGAGTATTGTGTGTGTTGCTGTAATAAATTAAACAGGAGCAGTTTTTTTTAATAGCTGACAGAAACATAACTTAAAATAACATAAAATATTTGATTTTCCATTCAGGTGGCCTCTGGTAATTTTATTGTTTATTTAAAAAGATGCACTTTTATAGTTGCCGCTAACAAACAGATGGTCGATTTGACTTATTTGTGTTTTGTGTTTCTGAATGACCGATCAGATGCATGATGGGAAATGCAATGAGCTGCTTGTCAGGGAAAGAGACAATTCACGGGAGAGGGCCCGCCAAAGCTGTATACATTCCCAATTTACTCCCATCTCTCCCGTTTTTAAGGTTAGTGATTATTTTCTCTTTTTTTTTCCTTTTTTGCATTATTATTGGCTGTTGCGAGAGCAGCTGTTCCACCAACCCCCCTTCCCTCTCCCCCTCCGCCCCCCCTTCCCTTTTGAATTACCATTCCCACATTGACAGACAGGCAGCTGATGGGGAAACACGCTGTGTGCATGAGGAGATCCAATTCGGTGATGGAAATAATGTGCTGCATCAAGGGGAATGTCTGGCAGTCCTAGAGGACGGCCTGAAGGTCCAGGTCTGTCCTCCAGGACCAGTCGTGGAAAGTAACACTAAAGTTACATTTACGCAATAACTGTACTGAAGCGCTCGGGTGGCGCAGTGGTAAAGTCACTGCCCACCACCACGGAGGTTGGGGGTTCGAATCCACCATGGTGCATCCGGCTTTGTCGATCGTCTACACGAAGACAATTGGCTCGTGTTTGGGGGAGGGAAGCCAGGCGGGAGGGGTGATATTGGTCATTGCACATACTCCTACGGGCTGGGGCGGCACCTGTCAGCAGGGAGTGTTGGGCGGGAGGTGAAGGACGAAGGCTCTATGTCCTCCCGGTGGGGGCTCCTCACTGGCAGGTGAGTCAGTAGGATACGACAGCAGTGACAACACAGAAGTGTGTGGGGAAGAATCAATTGGCATAACGACTAAATTGGGGAGAAAAAAGGGTATAAAAGAATTGGCTACTCTAAAAAAAGGAGGAAAAAAAGAACTGTACTCAAGTAAAGTTTTGAGGTACATTTACTTTACCCCAGTGCTAATAAATCACTTAATGCAGTAGCAAGTTGTCCATCTCTGTTCTCTGGAGTGTGCAGTCCCGTACAGTACATTTACTTTACTTGAGGAGTTTTTTCTACACTACAATTATTTGACAGCTTTAGTTACCTATTATTACAAAATGTACATTTACCAATTAAGCCCTATTTTATACTTTGGCTACTTGAAAATAGCCGCTCGACAAGCTCAAAATAGTTGTCGTTTTGTACTTCTCAAGTAAAATGATGAATAGAAACCTTTTACTTGTAAGTTGAGTGTGTTTATATTATGGACTTTTTCTTAAGTAAAACGTCTGAGAACTTCTTCCACCACTGTCCAGGACCTCCCGGACCTCTGTCCATTTGGTTACATTTGTACACTCTCATGCCAAATTAATGCTCCATCGCACGACGGCGTCGCCATGCCGGAAACAGCAGACCTACAAGCTCACAACGTGTCACATCTGCAATGCTTCTTGAGCTTGTAGGTCGCTGTTCTCGGCGAGCTGCGCTGTCGTGCGACGAAGTATGAATCAGGCTTCAGAGTTACAAATAAATAATACATTAACGCTTTTATTAATAAATTAACACATAAATTAACAGGTTTACTGTGTGACTCGCCAAGGAAAGGTCTGGGTGAACAAGGCAGTCAGGTTGTCTCTGGCTGGCTGTGGGTTTTATTGAGTTTGATCCCTCTTGATTTTTGGCCAAGTCCCTTAGACACTATCTTGTCTTTTTGGCTGCAGACAACTGCCTGGCAGGCATCAACTCCCTGAAGTTTATTAACATGAGGTCTACGAATGTTGAAACTGAGGCACATCACGTTAATTGCACTTTTCAGTCTGTGCGATTGAAAATTTTAGTTAAATGCTGCAAACAAAGATACATGTGGTATTAGGTGGTATTATTAATAAAAAAAAAGAAAAGGTAAAAACTTAAACTTTTGAAGCACTTTCATATTTATCATGTGATTATAACTCTGTTCTGCTTTTGATAAAGTCTCATCCAAACAATTTTAAAACACCAGAAACTGTATCTAAACATGTTTTCAATACAATATTTGTCTGTACTCTGTAGTGTATGTGCAGGCAAATGATAGGCATAAATGACTGAAATTATGTGCTTCCCACACCTATAAAAAAAAAGACAGACCTGTGCGTAGGAGATGGCCTGAAGGTATACAGAACAAACAAGAAGACTCCCGCACACTGTCTATACTTGCAATTAAAACATTTATTAAGAGAAAGAAAAAAACAAGGTCTGAGTACAGAATGTTGTGTTTTTTTAAGTACCTTGGGCATTTGCTTGATGAATGTCTGAGGACTGAAACATTTTATTTCCTCTAATAATGTTCTAATTCCATGTACACTATTGACAGTGTGAAGTATTAATAACTTGCATGGTTGTAAAAAGGAGACTGCATCACTGGCTTTTGATATCCTGAAGTGCCTGGAGGACAGTCCTCTGTATGGTGATTTGAATTGTTGCATTATTCAAAAAATAGCCAGAGGGGAGTTTTTCCAGAACCTCCCACTGTGCTGGATCCCTTTAGAAACAGGGTGATGCAGGCCTGCAATTCAGCCAGTGCAATAAGTTCCTTCAGAACTCCAACTGCACTGAATGATGCTCCGTTCGGTCACCAGTCATGACAAAGCTCATGTCTATTTCCATTGTCTCTGTGTGCAAATGTTTGAACACTGTTTTCAAATTCTACAATATCAGCCCCCTGCTGAATAACCTGCAGTGGCGTTTTACCACCTGTTACTAATCACACTGTGACTTAGTCACAGTACTGGCTATGATTCAAACCAACAGCGGCGGGCAACCCCACGAAGTCCCTCCGGAAAACGCAACAACCGGCAGCTCAGCGCTCAGAGAGCCGAGGGAGAGACTTCATGGATTTTTTTCTTTTTGTGCATCATTAAGTATTTATGAGTTGCCACTTCATGTTATTTACACTGGACTGATGGCAGCGCTGTTCCGAGCTCAAACACCATGCAGGGACCCACTGGGAGTGTGTGTGTGTATGTGTGTTGGGGTTTGGAGGGTGTATGTGTGTGTGTGTGTGTGTGTGTGTGTGTGTGTGTGTGTGTGCGCGGGGTTAAGAGAGGCAGGAGCATGTGTGACTCTGTTGAATATTGTACAGAAACGCCACCTGCAACTGCGAGCGTGGTGCAGGGTACAGTGGATAGGGTGAGCTGAGCCCAATAAGGGAGGGACAAAGAAATGCAACATACTTCAGGATTATTTAGCACAGGCTTTGTGTAGGCATGGCCCTGCTGTGACCATAAAATGTAGACATAAAGCTATGAGGAATATTCAGTTGACCTGGTTTATCTTTTGCTTCAAACCACAGGGGTTGACTGTGTCACCAGTTGGCTGAAAATGTGTCATAGCCGAGCATAAGTTATGCATTTGTGTCTGTTCGGTGCATGTGCATGGAAGTGTAAGGCCTGCAGCTGTTGGCTGCTATTTCTTAATTTATCGTGTCTGTCTGCCTGCCTGTCTGTCTGTCTGTCTGTCTGGCTGGCTGTCTGTCTGTCTGTCTGTCTGTCTGTCCGTCCGTCTGTCCCTGTTATAATAATATATGAGTGTGTGTGTGTGCGTGTGTGTGTGTGTGTGTGTGTGTGTGTGTGTGTGTGTGTGCACTCGCGCACGTGGGCACATTTTTGTAGTTAACTCATCAACAGTGAATTGTGTCAAACTAAGCTTGGCAACAAGGCATGCAAACTGTAAATGAAACACTTGGAGTGTCCAATCAGACAACAGCTGTCATACACAATCCAAGTACAGATGCTGAAGGAAAATGACTGAAGCTGAATTAATCTGATTCGTAACCATTAATCGGATGCATCACCATGTCTAAAGTCAGGAAAACTCGGGGCAAAGTTTTGGAGCGCATGCAGTAATCTGTAACATTAAGGAGTTGCTAAAAACTTTACTTTATGAAAGATGTTAGTTGAGCATATTAATCTGCATACAACCTATGGAATAAATGCTAATTAATACTGTACTGTGCTTATTGTGATAGACTTTTGCTGTGAAGCAGTTGCTTAAGAGAAGATAAACATTTACTGATCTCTGGAGGGAATTCCAGGTGTCATAGCAGAGACAGCAGCACGGCTGAAACACAGGAGAGGCACAGGTAAAAAAAAAAAAAAAGATAATTTAGGACGGGTCTCTGAATGAATATACAGTCAATCAACAATGAATATATTAATGAATGTCTATCAAGAATTTATATACGTTACGTATAGTCATCAACAATTAATATGAATGAGTATACTGAATGTACAATCTATCAACAATTAGCCAATTCCAATGTTCATCAATAGCCAGATTGACTGTGTAATTAATGGCATTGGAAAAATATATATTTGCTCTCTTCTCAATACCAAACTGATTCAGTCATATGGACTGCTTTTTAATTATTATGATTCATAACACTCGGAGGGTGAACTTATTGCCTTAGTTGGCACTTTGGTGCAGACAGTACTCAAGTGTAGTTCTTAATTTAGTGACTTAATGAGGCCTGTCAGCCCCACCCCCAAAGCAGAAGGTGTACGCTCCGTGCGCTCAATGATGTGAAACAACGCATTTGACGTCATCATTTTGCGGAGAAATACACAGTATTTTTTTCCACACTATAGTGATCTGCTCACATCAGAGCAATGGCATTTAGTTTTGCAAAATTGGTTTTCCATTAAAGAAAATTGGAGGTCAGGTACATAGCCTGTTACTAAAGGCAGCTTGATCATATCTTGGACTAACAGAAAACGCAGTGCTTCGCTTTGCACCACGTTATTAGCTTGCCCGGAACCCAGCACAGCCAGGCTTATTGCACTGACGTGTCACTTTGTGATGCGTTGATCAGCGTGTTCACGCAGCATTGGCCGGATTATTGCATGGGCGAAATAGGCTCTCCCTCTCCAGGTTAATATCATGAGTGAAATAGGCTCTCTCCCCCCCTCTCCAGGTGAATGCGTGAGTGAAATAGTCTCTCTCTCCCTTTCCCTCCCTCCCCCTCTCACTCTCCCCCTGCCCCCCCCCCCTCTCTCTCTCTCTCACTCACTGCTCTAGGTCTGGTCTGACATCACAGACAACAGAAACCGTTTGCCTGACTAACCAGATTTGCGCTTTGTCATGCATGTCCACATTAACCCAATTAAGACCTGAGGCGGATTCTAGAAATGCCTTCTGAATCAGTAGTTAGCACACTTTAAAGATTTTTCAATTAAAAATAAATAAATAGTACATAGCCTTGACCACCAGGCCACTGCAGACCTACTCTGTGTGGAGTTTGCATGTTCTCCCCGTGTCTCCTAGGGTAGTTAATACCCTCACAAAAACATGTAGTAATCCTGGTCGCTATACCGCCTCCCCCATGACAGCCGGGGCGCCTGATGGAAGGGAAGGGAACTGGTTGGAATAACGTGTTCCTTCCACGTGCTACATCCTACCAGGGAAACTCCCCCCTGTCAGGTGACGAGAAGGTCAGTTGGCTCTCATGCATTGAAGGAAGCATGAGCTCGGCCCTAGCCTCCCTAGGCTGTGGGGGACTCTGTGTAGTGCTGGTGTAGCGCCCAGGATCACTTAGGAAATTGGCACCGGGTGAAAAAAATGGGTTACAAAAATCGCGGGATAAAAATGTATAAGTAAAAGGAAAAAAATAAATAGATGTGCAAGCTCGCAGCACGGCACAAAGTGACGCGCTGTGAGCTTGTATCCAGTCTGCAGGTATTAGCATTCTTATGCCATAACTGAGTCATCCTCTGTCAAACATCTATTGATTGATGTACTGTAGTCATGGTACTGTATACAGTATGTGCATACTGTACACTTGACGGTGTGGAGCTCACGCACATTGACTTCTACGTACTACATGGCCTTTTTGCCAGACTGTGACTTCGATCCACACTGGAGAGCTATGAATATTGTCTGTGTTTTTGCCCCAGGAGCCAAAGCAGCATATTGTTGTTATACCCCCCCCCACACACACACACACACACACACACACACACACACACACACACACACACACACACACTCACACTCACACTCACACACACACACACACACACACATACATACATACACACACACAAAATCACACTAATATACTCACACAACTCCCCAGTGCTGTCTTCCGAAAAGGAAATTTGACCGATGTGATTTGGGATGGTGCTCCTTTTTCAACAAAATCCTGTAGCTATTGCAGTGTAATGGCAGTTGCCTACAGTAATCCACTGGCACCCGGGATTCCCTTTGAACTCGCCTGATTGGAGGCCTAATTTTTATTAAGTGCACCCATTTTTTGTAGGAGTCAATGAAGCTTCAAGTGGTGCCCAAAGAGCTTAAATTGCAGACTCCCCTCCATCAAGAACAACTACTGTATAATCAGCTCAAAATTGGCAAGAAATGTTTGCTTTGGTGAAATTGTTCAGAGCATTTCTTTTACTTGTCAGGGGCTTCGGTCAAATTGTAACATTTTTTAAAACATTTTTTTGCTGTCAGACTTTAACTGCTTTTTACATGCGTTGTAGTTACTGGTGACTGAAGGATTGGATTGATCCCCTTGTCTTGTTATTGTACAAGTGCTTTTGCTTGGTAATTGCAGCTGAGTAATTCAGGCTATTAGAGAACTTTGGATGTCATGGAATATGCTTGCATTCATTATTAACTTTGCTTAGTGTTGATACATTAATACCCTGGTGGACAGAGACATGTCTGAACTTATGCACTGTAGTGCTGTCAGAGTTAACTGCGGGTTAGGCCTTCTGCTGCCTTCAACAGACTTTAGAAAAAATAAAAATGTATATAGACAATATCTGGATTTAATTTATTTTTTAATTAAGCTTGGGCAGATACAGGCTTTATGAATAACATTCAAAGAACCTATCACTGATCTGGCAGCTACTCAGATTATGATTCTTGAATTCAACTTATGGCCTTTTGTTTTGGAGCAAACCTTTCTACACCAACACCAAGCCATCCTCCCACCCCAAAGTGTCAACTGATTTATTTCAGTGCCAAGACATGAGACAACTCTCTCCATGAACATCTGACAAAGCAATTCATCAATTTGCATGACTCTATGAGCTAATAAACTAATATATTTCCTATTAGAAGAATGATGATTGTCTGCCGGGAGTTTTGCATTATTGCCTGTGTGTAAAATGACTCACGTGCCTAATTCATGTGTAATGACAAATCTAACCTATTGATTGTGGATGGATTAATTAAAGACGACACCGTGTCTTTGATGAGAGCACAATTACAGCAGTTCACCACTTCACAGGAAGCCATTATTAACACAACAGTGACCTGAGGGGACAAGGTAATCTGTTTTTTTTTTGCATTCTAAATGCAGACTGTGTGTTGAATCTATTATAAAACAAGATGGAAGGAGGAATAAACGGCGGCTGGATCTTAATGCGACTAGATTGACATGCAGATAAAGGGGATACAGTAATACAATAACGGTATGACAATCTCGCCACGCATTTTATGGTGACGAATAATCAGAAATCCTTTTATCGATGACACATCAAGGAGCATTTAGGTTATGCTTCGGTTAATCCTGTTGAGCATTTTGTGATTTTTCTCTCCTTTACTTGTTTCTGTGTGCTATATTTGTCTTGTAAATACTGGGTATTTTGGCTTGACAAATCGCTACAGAGGCTAAATCCTATTAGGTGATCCAGTGTTGCTTTCTGTCAGTAACATCCTGTTTGGGTGTTGCATTAGTGGTATGACTACTGTAAAGTATTGTCATTTTGCTTTCTTGCAATATATATCTGCATTTTATATTATCCATACGCACTGCCCCTTCACAGGAATTTAGGGGTATTATTTTATGCGATATCCTTTTAGTTACCTTTTTCCTTGTATTTTGTTCCTCCCAAATTTAGTCATTGCCAATTCCTCCCATGTTTGTACAGTCCTTGTCAATGCCAACCCCTATTGTTTGGGCTGGGGAAGGTGCAGTCAACCACGTGTCCGTGTCTGATACACATGTAGTCCCTAGCCACTTCTTTCAGCTAACAGACAGTGAGGAGTTTCACTGGGAAGGCGTAACGCATGCAGAGGAACCACACTGTTCCTCCCAGTTCTGCTCCATGCTGAACAATCGCCACAAACAACCTGTAGGAGTTGCTTGTGGCAGTGATGTGGAATCGAACTCCTGTCTCCCCTGCGCCACACCGACGCCCCTACTTCACATATTTTGAGTGGCCATTTACAGGTCTAGCCATTGTAAACGCCCCCATTCATGGGGTTATGCTGTATTCATCCTACATTTCTTCTGTCAACAACTCTTGCCCCTTTGATGGCCTATAGCGCCCTCATCACTTTTCTAAATTAATATGCTTTATAAAAAATATACCGTATTAATGGTTATTTATGCCTTTAACTCTCTCAGTGCCAAGCCACGAGTTATCCCAGAGTTTTTATGAATGCCCTCAGTGCCAGAACGAAAAATACCGAGTTTTTACATTTTTTAAATGTTCAGAACCCAAGATATCGTGATCCGGAGATTTGCTGCTCCATTCACTCCTTGTTTAACGTATAACTGAAAAAGGCTGTATCTCGCTTCCTAAGCAATTTTTTTTTACTTAAAAAAAAATGCTGGCACAGTATGAACATATTTTTCATTGGCAACTCACTGAGAGAGTTAACATGGAAGCATGAAACATAAAAATGTAGATTAAAACAACATGGATTTAAATATAATGTCAAACTTTTGGAAAACATACAGTAAAACATACTCTTAACTTAACCACTATACCACATTACTCTTTTTTTTTTTTATAATTGTGGGGGTGGAAAAGTGCAGCATTATTTCAGCAAGCAAGATGTACAAACGGCATATTTGGCTAAGTGGTATATCCTTTAAAAAGAACAAATATGGGGATTAAGTCTGTAGCATTAATTATGTCAGTTATGGTCAAATTGAGGTTGAGTTAATGTTACCTTACCAGCCAAAGTACTTTAGGTAAACTAAACGACATGAGCGGTTGGTGTTGATCTATTGAATGCACATTGCTTTTAGTGTTCTAAACAGAATGGGATGCTGCTGGCAGCTTAAGAAAAAATATACAGTGGCCTGGGGGGCGCCCGCTGCCCTAGCGGTCCAGGCGCATACCTCATACACTGGTAATCCAGCTTGACAGCGTGTCGCGGGTTCAACTCCCGTTCCCGACAACCTTTGCTGTATGTCACCCCCCCATCTCTCTCCCCATTTCCTGTCAGCCCACCAATAAAGGCATACAAGCCCCCAAAAATATATTTAAAAACATATATATATATATAGTAGCCTTATTCCACTATGGTATGCTGTGTATTAGGCTATTAGCTCATGAATACATATTCTAAGTAAAAGGCTCTGTAGAGACATACAGTAGTGACATAAGAGTGTACACGGACTGCCTCTTTACAATAGCTTTGCAATCGCTTTGTGGCTCAACTAATAAGAAAGCTGTAGGTGGCAGAGCATTGTACCTTTGTACTCTTCTGTGGGACAAAGTACCCCATCGATCAGAGAGCCAGATGCTATTGGAATGTTTAAATCAAGACTGAAAACCTATTTATATTTACTCCAATGCATCTAAATTATGAATTTGTTTGTTCATGTTACTTTTTTGCCTAATATTTATCGTATTGCTGCAAATGGATTCACTGTGTTGCGTAAAATGTATTGTGCCTATGCATTGTAAATACGCTTACTGTACTTACTGTACTTACTAACATTTTACTCAGGTCTGGTGCTCTTTTAATAAAAGATAGCGCCGTTTTTCTGTTGACTGAAATAGAACCATGCAGACTCTGTGCACTAAAGTAAACCCACTGTGCCACCTGTATTTTTCCTCAGATCCACTATCTTGTAGCATATCTGTCACTGAAATTGCTCCTGCAGGTGCAACTTTTGTAGCTCCTGTGGGCGGCAGTGAACCTCCTTACCACAATTAACACACACTTGTTTTCTCTACTGAATAGTTACTAGTAGTCTGTGCGGTGTATAGTAAAAGCAATCACTTAGGCTTTGTCCTACCGCCTTTGCAGGTGCACCAACCTCCGTGCCACCTTGACGGGCCACTGTTGTCTGCTAGGGTTGTCGGAAAGGAGGGGGGAGGGACAGTGAGACCCTGGTGAGAGTTATTGAGTTTTCAGTGACATAAATTATGATAAATTATTGGTCAATAATTCAACATTTGTGTCAGATGGACTATATATACAGGGACCACCCAGTGTCAGATGAATAGAGGTTACACTATGGGGAGCAGATGAATAATACAGCTTTTTTAGCCTACACTTTAATACCATTAAATATTCAGCTATTTGGATGATCAAATTTGCTGCTAAATTACATCTTCCCTGTTGATAGGGCTTGGAGGAGGGATGGCCACTGTGTGCTGCAATGGGAACGCGGCCAGGAAGAGAAACAACACAATGGTATGCACACTCACTCAGTCACGCACGCACGCACGCACGCACGCACGCACACACGCACGCACGCACACACGCACGGACGCACGCACGCACACGCACGCACGCCAAACAAAATAATGCATACCCATGTACTATATTTCAGTCTGTGTGCACATGTGTACACACAACCACAAAGTGTATGCACAAACACGCGCGCACACACACACACACACACACACACACACACACACACACACACACACACACACACACACACACACACACACACACACACACACACACACACACACACACACACACACACACACACACACACACACACACACACACACACACACACACACACGTACAGCCCCAGGTGGCATATGCTGGCATAGACTGCCTTACCTGATGATACTGTTTGCATCAATAGACAAAATAAATGCAATGCTCACCTGAAGTGGGCAGGTTTGGCCAGATTCTTCCCTAAATGTCGTACATTTAATCAGAGATTAATAAAAATAAATAAATGATGGCCAAATGAAAAGACCATTCGATAATGTTGAATGACAAGATGAGTTTTCCCAGGTCTGTTGGTTTACAGACTGGTGTATTTATTAGTATTTACCACGGTTACAAATTACTGCCACAAATTTGGCATCCCAACTCTGATGCGAGAATTGGTAAGCAAAATGAGGAATGAAGCAATTAGAGAGGTTCACATACATTATTTAGCTCTCATTAGCTTCCTGTGACACTGCAGGCTCTGCACCAATGAAAAGTGTTGGCTGGGCTCAGGCAATTAGTAAAATTAGTGGCACAGAATTTGGCGTTGGTTCAGGCCACATGGCCTACAAGATACCAGACCGGTGTCACTTGTGTAATTTATAACTTTGCACATGAAATAATGGGTTTGAAAAATCACTGGGGCTACCAATGTGTCAACCTGTATTATCCAAGAGACAAGGGTTGTCCCTCGGATGGAAGGGAACAGCAGCAGCTTCCTCAGATTTTCGGGGCAGCGATCAGCCATTTTGTGACTGCCACAGGAGAACAGGGTATGGGGGTCCAACTGGGTGGTAATTAGCAGCCTGGGTTGTGTTTGTTTTCATTTTGCGCATGTTTGTGCTGATAAAGTTTGACTTGCCAAAAATCCCAGGCCCATGCTGGATTCTGCTCAAGCTGTTCCCCGGCATCCTTCAGGAATGATGGGAAATCTTGCACGTTGCTACTGGTCACACACAGCACAAACAGACGGTGTTAATCAGCGATTAGTGGACATGTTGCAGTATATGGAGATAAGCCTATAGCCTAAACTCCTCTGTCTGAATCAATAACACACATTGATGTATGGGAAGTGTGTATGCTGTACTGTACATGTTGGGTGATAATTATTCTCTGATTACCCACCAAAATAAATGATAATATAAGGTTTTCAACGTAGTCCCATTTCAGTACAAGAGAGAACGTGAGGATATTTGGATAATGATTTAAAAGGCTTCGAGTGTATTAATCTATTATTGCGGAAAGTAAAGTGTAATGTACACTGTAAAATCCTTAGTCTTAATTTAACACTATAGGAGGTACAAAAGGATGAATTAACACTGACAGTTTTACTGTGTAGTTAATACATTCTCTGCTAAAGAAACCACAGTTAAAACAAGCTATTTTTATTTCGTTTTTTTTATAAAGTCTTGGTCCCTTAAGGCTTTAAACTTATGGTCCACCGCCTACTTCATGTAATTCGGTCCACATCCAACACTCATACATGGCTAAATAGCATTTAGCAGCCACTTTATTATTACAGGGTGAAAAAAAAAGAAGGAACGAGGGAACAAGCAAACCAAATAAACAGGTGTTGTGTGCTTTAGAGAAAGCTAATGCTAACGTGTTCCAGAATAGAGAGGCATAATTATACTGTGCTGGATTATGGAAAACATTGTGCATGTTAATTATGCCAGGTATGCTCATTGATTTCCTGTTATAATACTTAAATGTGTCATTAATAATTCATTTTCTCCTACCAACCCCTTCCATTTTTCACACACCTGTGTTGTTGATTTGAATGACACTGTGTTATTGCTGATGATGGGCTATGCAGTTCATCATGGAAAGTCTCTTTTTTTTGTGATGACACCTACTTGTTTGTCTCAGCTGATGACAATGTCAGTGTTGTAAGGAATTACTTTATACACTCCAGCCTGACCAAAAAATATACATTCACTTGTCTGTGTAGGGCGATGAAATATTAACCGTTTGATATTAGTATTTCCAATTTTCTCCCTGAATGCAGGCATTTTAACCCAGGAAGCTTAGCAGATGAGTTACTGTAGCTCTGCCAATGCTATTTTTACTAGGATTTATAATTACAGTCAATAAACCAGTCATATTATTATGATTGCCTTCTGCCAGTTCATATACTTTTATCAATAAAAATGCAGCCCAAAAGGAATAAATGAGTTGTTTTATTCCCTTAAAAGTTACTACTTTCCCACTTTGGCCTTTGCCTGACTTCGGTGGACCAAACTTGCTCTCTGCACATTCACTTATTCCTCTATGAGCCCCAGGTTTGTTGAAGAGTAGATCTCTTGTTGTCAACTTGAGCCTCCTGTCACATTAAAGGACCGCATCCCTCAAGAAGCGATCCTGTCAATAGTGCGGGAGAGATGAGCAAAACAAGCAAACAAACCAAGAAACAACAACAGAGGCCACAGGCGCAATCAAGTTTGTCCTTGAATTTCCACACCTGTGAGTGCTGAGCGTGGCAGGGCCATTTGTGAATTGGAGGGAACACGACATGTTTGTCCAGCGTTGATTCGGCGCGTGTTTATCCCCTCGTTTTTCCAGCATTGTTCGTCTTTTCTTTGTGGTGCTGAAATGCTCAAATTGCATTTCTCAGATGTTAGTTCCCTGGAGGTGTGCGCTTAGCGGCAGGTGTCTGTGGGAAAAACCACAGAGGAGGGAGGAAGAGGGACTGAGAGAAACAGAAAGAGAGAGCGAGCGATATCTCCCACTCACTCTCCACTGCAAAGTTGAATTTATGCTACTTCATCTGCCATAGATGCTCTTTAGCAATGTAAAATACATGCTGATGATCTTGCATCCTGCATTTTCAATATGGCACTTGGATTGTACACTACAGTAAAAACTTTTCTGAGTTAATTGTTTGGCAGAAGATGCCAAAGTGTTGCAAATTCTGTAGTGAGAAAGAAAGAGAGACGCAAGTTAGAATAAATGCATGTTTTCCCCCAGTTGTATACTGTGCAATATACACATAAGCCTGCCCCTGCAATAAGTCATTTCCTATTCAGTTATTTTCAAATAAATTAACTAACCTTGACATGAGCTTTATTGCTGATAACGGCAATACAGTATGGCAGAAATCCCCTATTGCCTTTGAAGAAGAGCTCCACTCCAGGCACTGAACAGCATATAATAGATATTGAACTGTAAATTTGAATTGAAAGCCCGGGTCATTGTGCCTCATTGACTTTGGACCACAAAAACCAAATGATGTCTTAGTTGAGAGAAATATATCAAAGGATATCAACAATTACGAGTCATAAACACGCCTGGAGACGTGCCTGGCGGGCGTATAGCAGCGGGAATTAGCATGTTGAGCTGATAAATATGCATGTAAAGACACTCCCAGGGGAATAACACGCGTGTGATTGATAGCTTTGGAATTGAAGGATGTGTAAATTCCTTTTATTCTGGGGGTTGTGCTGTTGTACTGCCGAAATACATAACACTTGTTAAAAGTTTTACCAACTTTATAATCCTTAATGCCACATCTGTTTGCTGTCTTTATAGCGCCTGTAAAACGTCATTAAATTATTACCACCAGCTGGCCTCATTGCACAATAACCTCACTTATCTGTTATTCTCTGGGAATACTTTTGATTTATAGACCCTCTTAGAATAAATGATATTTTATACATATGTATATATAAATAAACAAGGGGAAATGTGTTCTCTTAAATAATTCATGAGTCTTACTTTGAATAAGTAAGTTTGTAGAAGTTTTTCTTTTTTTGTAACAGTTATTTTATGGCAGACAGATTGAAAGATGTCAAGATGAGTTGCTAGTGTGGATATCATCATATAAAAACAGAGTAGTTTGAGTGTCGTACTTGACTCCCCTCCACATGCATGTTATTTTCAAAATAATCTTTAATATCACATCATTGCTTACATTTTCAAAATATTTTGCAAAAGAAAAATCATCACAGCTTTATCACTGGGTCTCAATTGACAAGAAGGTAAAATCATCATTATGGTTTTGAACTTGAAAAAAATAATATTACTAATCAATGAATATTACTACCTTTATACTAACTTACAGAAAATGTGTTTAAAGCTCGCAAAAAAACATTTCAGGATTTAAGTTTATTTAAGATATCCTACAGGGATCTAAGGTGTTTTAATAATGATAAAAAATTAAGTTTTGATATCTATTGATTCATATTCTACAACATCATCACTCATCACACTGAAGAATACCAGCACCCCCTAATGTCAATACAGAGCTATTGAAAATAAATGCCAAAACACATATGTCTGCATATACAACTTTGCTTTGTGCATAGTAGTTTATACTAATGACTATAGAAACATGCACAAAACAGGTAGAGAGAGATCTCTGTGATTATTGCAGAGCACATAAACAGCACGCGCCCTGGAGTAGTAATAAAGGCTGTTTGTGTAACTGCTATATGTTTATCGTACCCGGAGAGGATGTAATGATATATTATTGCTCTAGGTAGTGGGAGCATGTCCTTTGAGCCTGGTCCTCTTGGGTATTATCGCTTCAGAGAAGCTCAACTGTGAGAAGAGGAACGGGGGGGAGAGGGAGATAAGGAACAAGTCAAGATATTAAAGACTAATATGGCATTCTAAGCAAACCTGTATTTCTCTAGAACAATTTATTTTCATTTAGCTATGCTCTTTTATTACATGCTGTGCTTAAGTAATGATATATGTTGCCGATGTTTCTGATTCACTTTAAAATCTAGACTATTTGGAGATCTCTCATTGGCCCCAAGCCCCAAAGTTGTATATCAGGTGCGTCTGCACCGGTTGTGAAACTTTCTGTTTCAGTTTTTTTGTTTTATTTTAGGACTGTTGTAGAATTGTAGACCATACCAGCCACTCTTCAAAGGCACAATATTAGCACATTAAATATTAACATCCACCCAAAATGTTTAGGCCTTGTGTTAATGAGGCCATTCATTTTAAGTTAATTTACAAGTGTAATTACACAATATTGCTGGTCATTGTGTTACATAGTGTTTTAGCAAACATTTTAGAGATTAAATGCCACATCCTTTAAAAGTGAAAATGAATGGGTTTATTTTGTTTGCTATTTTTGATAATACGATAAATAATCAGACATGGAGAGATGATAGATGATTTAAACTTCCAATTCTTTCATCTCTTTCAAAGTTAGAAACAATAGGCGTTGAACTTAGTTGGTCATCAGCAGATGGATACCTGATGATGAATGAGTGGATTTCTAACTTTTCGCACTGCATTATGTACAGTAACTAAAAGTGTGTGTGTCTGCGTGCGTGTGTGCGTGCGTGCGTGGTCAAGGAAGACGCTCCACCCATTGATTTTTCAAATCAACCTTGTGCTGTCGATATACCAGACTTCTTCACATTTTGGCTTATACAGTATCTCTTGAACCATACATAGGTGTACAATCAAAATCAAAATTCATTTTCCCCTGGATTCCTTGGATCATGACACAACTCCCCAAATAGGCCACGCCCATTTTTGCCTAACTATATTTTCCCGACATTTGGCATTTTCTTCAAAACACACTTAATCTACAGATGATGTCCAAAAGTTTAATGAATTGCTACACATTATCTCTAGAGTAATGTGATGAACATGTATCCTTCAGATGTTTCATATTCCATTCCGAATGACTATAATTGCCTTCCAAAGTTTGCGTCAGGGGCCTCTTTTAACTGCAGATTTGGATCACACATTGAGGGTACAAATTAGGTACAATATGCTCTCATGAGTCGCGTGACAATGAGCATCAAATAGGTCTTTGATATTCCATATTGTTTTCCTATAATTGGCTTCTAAAATTTGTGGGAGGGACCTACTGTATTTCTTACAAAATACGCTATACTGTATATATCATGAATGCATCATCCAATCAACCCAAAATTCGAAGGGGTTTAGGGGCCTCCATAGTTCAGCTCCAAAAGCTTTTTCAATTCTGCCCATAGTTGCAAAAAGTTGCACCATTATGTAGAAATGCTATTTGCCCCCACAGCTTGCTCGGGTCCTGACAGCTGCAACCCACAACTACACAGCCCTGGCTAGGCAACCCAGCCTGGCAGAGATATGCGCTCCATGGAGGGCCCATTTCTCGCTAACTCTGAGTCCATTTCGGTCATTTAGTGCTAAATTAACGCTGAGGATTTTATTGTTTTATTGGAGCCCTACCAAATGTCTTGGGTTACATTTTGTGGTTTAAAACAGTAGCCACTGCAGTAATTTAGAGACAATTTAGACCCTCTGAAAATGACAGAGTCCACATTATGGTGAGGTTCCCATTAGATGAATAACGTACAAATTCAGTTTAACGACAAAACTTAATTGCTTTAAATTATAAATAAGTACATGGAATATGTGTAAGCTTGAATGAATGCATGGATAGAGAAGCACGTGCTTGTGCACACGTGCATGTGCTCATGCACACACATACACGCACACACACACACACACACACACACACACACACACACACACACACACACACACACACACACACACACACACACACACACTACAAAGAGTATCAGTGTGAAGTTGAGAATAAAGGAGACTGTGAATTTGGCCAGGTTTCCATGTCAGAAGCGCCGTGCGTGGATGTGTGTTTGTATGCTTTAGAAGGTTCTTTTTTCCACACCCTGCTGTTTTCCCCTGATAATTTAATGTCCGTATTCTTCTCTTCAGGCATTAAAACATTCAGTTGTTCATTCTCTGCGCTTTGTAGTCTATGAGGCTGCACAGTGGGGCTCAGTGGAAACACACACCACACTCCCTGCTGCCTGCCGAGTGCCTAACCAATTACCAAGTTCAAACACTCTGCTATCAATGTGTTCTTGTCACTGTCCTCTGATTTGGACCATATTCGTGTGGGCTTGTTTTGTTGCTTGTCGCCTCTCTCTTTCCTCGAGCTGAACATCTAATAAAGTCACATACATGGTGCGTATTTTCAAAGATGACGAGACAAATAATGCAACCATGACTTCTTGAACCAGCTGGTTGCGCGATTGTCAAAAAAATATCATGCAGTACTGTGTACTCATAAGAATATGGCAGTTCTTTTGATTGTAAATCCATACTTGTCACCGTGCTATTCACAAATTTCACCACCACCACCACCACCACACCCAGACGGAACATGACATTGTCTCCCTTTACACTCGAGGAAACAGCCCTCCTCTGTGTACAAGTGTTTGCTTTGTTTAGTTTTTTTTTGTTTTTTAACTCTGCAGTAAACATACTCATTTGGTGAGAGCAGCACAGCATTTGATTTCCCCGGAGAGTCCCACAGGACCCGGAGATCTACCTGTCAGCACACCTGATCTCCTCGGAAACAACCAGGCCCCTTCTCGCTGACACCGCTGCCTCTGTTCACAGAGACGCCGGGCTGAATAGGCAACATTCTCGTTGTCACTCAGTGTGTCTGAGAGTGTCACAGGGTCCTGGGAAATCGTTTTGTGCTGAGACTCCAGTGTCTTGAGCTGCAAGCTCAAAGGATTGGGGATTCAGGTGGGTCTGGAAAAACTCTCCCCTCCATGTCACAGTGAAGTCCTGAGTCTTAATTTAACCTCGGATTTAAAATAAGAGTACATTTTTACACTCGACATTGAATTGACAGTGAGATTTTACTGCGTAGCACTTATCGCTCTTCTTTATCTTACTAGCACTTTGCGTTGACATGATTACGGTATATTATTTTACCATGGCACCAACCCTCCCATTCCATAAGTAAAAAAGGTTAAAGAATTAGACATTGGGTGATACAGTATTTTGGACTGCATGAGTGCACAGAATGTCAGGATGGGTGGATGGCTTGCATTACAATCGACAATACTGATTAGACCAGTACATTTGATGAGTTTGAACACTTGCAGTATAAAACTATGTTGACAGCCGTGGGTGAGCAGACAGCTCATTATTCACAGTGCCTTATGCCAGTTGTTATCATAGCTCCAGATGTAACGCTTGTTAATACATTTGCCGCTGTATGACAAGATTTTCCTTCTTCATCTGACCCTTCCATATGTCATGTATTTTACGTTTCTACTGTCCATAATCACTGTACTGTAATCCCAGCCTGTTTTATATGGATGCCGTATGTGAAAGAGCATAGACTACAAACACACATTTGTAACTGGTGAGTTTTGTGTATATTCAAATTCAGGTTTTACGTAGGCCTTTTTGGGTAGACCATGACACCATGACCTCAAGCTTATGAAGCTCCCTTGAATTTGAGGTGAGAATTACAGTACAATATTAAAAGAAACACGGGCATTATCAAGCTGTCTTGTTTTAAGTTCCATATGCTAACAGAAGAGTGGGGTGTTTAATGACCCCCACCCACCCCCCATCAGCTACAGTACAGTATATCTGCAATTGTCAGCATTAATTTCTCACCCTTCCACTTCATCTGTTGCATTGTCATCTATTCTTGGTGGTGTAACGTCACACGCATGAACAAGTCTTTACTATTTAGCGTGAACTTTGATATGTACGCTTCACACTTTATTAGCTATCAAGTTCACTAATTGTGTGATGAACTTGAGATGTGTAAAAAGCTGGTGCGCAGGTGTGAATGTTATGATGTAGATGTAGACATGCAGTTGTATGTGTCGCTTTGTTTCTTTGAGCTGCCCACAGTATTACTGCTATTATGAGTTGATGTGTCGCTTTGTTTCTTTGAGCTGCCCCACAGTATTACTGCTAATATGAATTGATATGGAGAAGATGCAATGGGCGACAATATCTGATAATATGGCATCTTGTCATGCCAGAAATAATGCACATTGCAATTTATAAAGAGATGGGGGAACTGCAATTGGATCCTTTCTCTTGCATCTATTGTGATTTGTATTTTTATTTTTATAAAACATTGCTTCAAGATTTCTCTTTCTTCAATTTTAAATGATAATTTTAAAATACCGGTTGTCCTAATGTAGTATAAAGCAGTATAAAGAATGGCGACATGGGCAACAATTAAACTTGTATTGCGCAGAAGATGATTTTGTGTCATTGACTGTACTTGCATTCTCAGTATAATGGCCTGATTTTCATAATATTGGTCTTGCTCTGACTACAAAGGGTCAGCGGTTATCTCATCCTGCTGCTCAGATATACTCTTACAGCAGTATATAATGGGTCATATGCTGTAGATTACTGTAATCAGATCATATGATACAGTATACTGTATTCAGCAGACACAAGACCTTCTACCAATACAGTTGGCATGTCGGTCAGGTCAATATCACATTATTACATGTCATTCCCACTTATCCTCAACTTGGGAGCAACCTAAAAGAAACAACGTGTCTTTGTTCATACTGTATATGGGCTTTGTAGTTTCTTTCTCAGGACAAGGTCAACCGTACACGAAAAAAACAATTTGGTTTAGCATGAAATGCTGTTTTTAGTGGCACCCTTGAGAAAAACTTGATAAAGGAAATGCAGCAGACTGTTTAGGAGTGAATTGCCGGTACACTTTGTCAGTCTGATCAAAGTATTCTATGAATCAGCCTCTGCTTCAAATTATTTATTTGGGAAGCCACAAGGCAGTGTACCAATAAACAGCTTCATATAGTGCCAAGCAGAAAGGATGTTTATTTTTTTCTTCTCACAAAGAAAAGAAACAGAATTACCAACTTCCCAAACCTGGTGTAAAAACTAGAGCGTGACGGCAGAATTTGAATATGAAAAAGTAGCAGATTTTGGTTTCAGACACCTTGTACTGTGTGCAAACAAAGCCACTGTTTCCACCAGAGAAAAGGGGAGCGTATTTAAAGCGCCTCTGTGTCATTGTTCGGAACCATGTTCCTTTTGTTTCCATTTGTCTCCTTTTTGGGTGGAAAGAATGGGATGAAATATTTTTAAACAGTAATTACCTGGCCGTGATCCGACATGTAGGGATTAATGGGTGACTGCAGAGCGTCAGGTTCAGCCGTATGCTGGAAGGTGTGTGTGTATGTGTGTGTGTATCGGTGTGTGTGTGTGTGTGTGTGTGTGTACGCACACCGCGCTGTACACTGGCAGATTTCTGCTGCAGCCGTCTTTCCCTTCTCCAAGCACAAGTCACTGTATCGCGCCAAGTCCGTCACAAACGAACAAGACAGATTTAGTCCTCTCTCCTCATCCTCCTCCATCCAAATCCATTTGCGAGATGTCTTTTCTTTTCATGCCTCCTGAAACAATATTGTTATGTTTATTATTATTATTTCTTTCTGGGCGGGTTACCTTTATTCGTTGTCGAACGAGTTGATTTCCAAGGAAAGAGTGGAGCAAATGTCTGGTTTTGTGTGTAGGCTAATTGATGATCTAAAGCCATTTATGATCAATTCACACAGTCAAAAGTGCTGGTTGGGCCAAGTGAAGTTGAAGAAAGCGGCAATGTACTTTGCTAAGGAGTCGATTAAAGCCTGATGTATACTAGCTGCGTGCCCAATAATTTTAAGCATCGCAACACGTTGTAAGCTTGTAGATCGGCTATTCTCGGCACGCGACTGTTGTACGACAAAATATAAATTAAGTATAAGCATGCCCTTGGAGTATCATAAGAGTGCGTTCTTTAAGTCATTTGGATAGGGCAGAGAGGATGAGGTGCTCTTACTGATGGCTTGCAATTCAGACTGTAATTAAACAGATCAGTGTCTAATACACAGCCTGCTATCCAGCAGCAGTGCAGCCAAATCTCTGTGGGAAGAACTTCCTGAGGTTCTCAGGAACTGCTCAAGGTCACAACATTCAATTCAGATTCTCCCCTCCCATCATTTCCATCTCCATTGAAATGTTGACTAAAAAGTAGTGTAGTACCTTGACTTGACATTTCATGACTTGTTTCAAGACGGCAAGGATGAATGGTGATCCATTCCATTTGACAAACTGACATCTACTCTTGCACAATTATTAACACATAGAAATCACAACAAATTGTTTTCTCTGTTCTGGATTGCTACAAACATTGGATCCTCCATTTTAAAGATATTGAATGATCAAATATACCTCAGTGAAACCTAACCCCAAATCAGTGGGGTTAAGGTTTCTTTTTTTGGCATTGCCTACCCAGTACCCACTGGTAGGCAATGCCCTTTTAGAACCCATGCCCCCCGGTTATGCAATACCCATTGTACCTATTGTCAGAGTACTTATTGCACTACCCATTATCATTGTGTTGACATATTGAAGACATCAGGGATCTCCATATACAGGCATTAAAGGCACACAGACAGACGCAGACAGATAGATGATACATTGTGGATTTTCACTTCTGGACAACCGCACACACACACACACACACACACACACACACACACACACACACACACATACAGTACATATATATGTGTTAGCATATGAATACATATTTAGACTGATGTAGTTAACAAAAACTCATATAGAGGCTATACTACAGTGGCACACAAAAGTAAAGTAGCACAAATAGCCGATGTACAAGCTCACAACACGTCGCATAGCTCGTGTTGTGAGCTTGTAGATCTGCTACGTTCAAATTTTTAAAGAGTCAAGGGTCAACTCAAGTCTGTCTGGGTTTTATAAATATTGAACCAATGAAAAGTATTAACAAGAGTTTGTGACTAAATAATAACTAAATTAAATCCATTGGAACATAGGTACCTTTTTTCTTCTTTTTTTTTTTGGACATACAGTACAAGGTTTCTACTCGACGGCAGCGATATCTTCGTCCACAACATCCTCAAGCATAATGGTTGGAGACGTATAGAACTTCAGTGGTTATATCTCTTGGCAGATTTTGAAAAGACAAAAATAGACAGCCGAACAGAAGAAAATAAAAGCAGATACTGTATATGGCCGTTGAGACTTGTCAAGCTGCTTTGCCTGTGTCTTTTGAACTGGAAAGTTTGAAGGTTGTTTAGAGCTTGTTGGAATCGCTTGGATGTCATCATGTATAAGACATCACTGTTTTTTAAAAGGATGTTGAAGTTCTTAGAAATCACTCACAGAAATGGGAGCCACAACCTTTAGCCTGTTTATAGTTAAAGGTTTTTAATTGACTTTCCTCTGGACATAGGTTTGCCTCTTCTAGCTCTTTATTTTATGACAAAGTGTTGCACTTGAACAGAACAAAAAAAAAACATAGTATCTTAATCAGTCTCAAACATTGTATTGCTTTCTCTCTACCAATAAAAGCGCAGTTTTATCACAGAAGCAGCATAAATATTCTTGATTTATATCAGGTGATAAAGCAGCGTGTCTCATAAGCTGCCACAACAATCTACCTGCTCTAATTACAAAAGCAACCATAAAATGTCAGAATAAAATGCAATGTAAACATATTCCAGACATCCACATTGCACTATCAATGCATTTTAGTGTTTAATGTACATGGAGTAGAATTTTGTATATATATATATATATGTGTGTGTGTGTGTGTATGTGTGTGTGTGTGTGTGTGTGTGTGTGTGTGTGTGTGTGTGTGTGTGTGTGTGTGTGTGTGTGTGTGTGTGTGTGTGTGTGTGTGTGTGTGTGTGTGTGTGTGTGTGTGTGTGTGTGTGTGTGTGTGTGTGTGTATATATGTGTGTGTGTGTATATATATATATGTGTGTATATATATATATATATATATATATATATATATATATATATATATATATATATATATATATATATATATATGTGTGTGTGTGTGTGTGTGTGTGTGTGTATGTATATATATATATATATATATATATATATATATATATATATATACTAGAGGATATATATATTTTTTTATTTTCCTGGGGGTCTGCGGAACCCCTGGGAGTGTTGGGACCCCCGCGGACCCCTGTGGAACATGGCGGAGCCCTTCGGCTGTTTTTTCTTTTTTCATGAAGGTGGTTGCTTGTTTCTGCCGCAAATGTGGCAACACTGATCTTTTCTTGACTTTTGTGCTTATCTTCTGAAAATGTGGCAACGCAGATGGTGCAGTTGTTGTTGTGGGAAGTGGGGAGATGACAAAGTTGGCTGCGTGTTTTGTGTTGTGTTTGGAATGTACATGGCACGTGAATGACGGACATATTGTGATACAGACATGAGTGAAGTGAAAGCAACGGCCTGGGTCATCAAAAAGGTAAGCTAGAGGGGGGGGGGATGAAGCGAAGGACGCGCTTGTGTTGTTGTGCTGGCGATACAGAGAGCTGCGGAGTTTCAATGGCGGCCGCTTCGTGTTGTTTCGGCTAAAGCCGTCGGCGTTCGGTGTCGGTGGTGCGCACGGTAAACGGTACGAAAGTGTTTCCCCTTCCGTTTTATCCGTAATGTGGTGAGTGGAATTAATTATGTTGCGAGGTGGGAAATATGTAGTGAGCAATGATAGGTGGCCTATGCCACCCGTAAATTCAGCGTGCACGCCGTGGCTACTGTGGTGGCGAGATGTGGTGTGTCGGTGTTGTGTTTACTCGACAACAGAGCTGTGGGTATGCCGTCAGCGGGGGGGGGGGGGGGGGGGGGGCGGAAGTCAGTCCTCGATTATATAAGTAGATATGTGTATATATATATATATATGTGTATATGTTGGGGCATGCTATCTTATGTTCTTACTGATAAGCTCACGATACAGCCGCGAGAAATAATTTGTTGAAGGTACAGCGAATTCAAATCAAGATGAATGTAATCTTTAGTTCAGTTAATGCTACTACAAATCTAATAACCTGATGGTGGAACCAATCCTTGTACGATAAGGAATTTACATCAATCTCATTATTATGTCAGAGTTGAACATGTGTATATCTTACATTTAAGATCTGAAAAGAAGAAGCAGCCGAGCCAAGGAGAACACAGAAACTGTACAGATATATTGCAGGCAGTTATCGTATCTAGGTCTTTGAGCTGTCACTTTGAGATGTCAGTAAAAAGTCTATTGTTTTTAAACTTATTTTTCATGTACAAGGTAACAAAATCAGTTCTCCACAATCAATCAATCATCACAATTTTCTGAAGATATTTCCCCCCAGTGTTTATCATCTAATAGGGATATTGCCATAACATTTCCTGAAAACACATTCATGCTCTCCCAGAGGAAGAACTACTTGGTTTTAGTGACCTCATGACCTCTTCTTTAGTGCCATTCTCAGTTCAGTTTAGCCCCCTAGCAGCAAGTCTCTGAGGATGGCAATGTTGATTGTTGGGATGGTTGGTCCTTGGTGTTGCTTCATCCTAGCTTCTTTTGAGTACTGAAGTCTTATGTCAAAAGTAATTTAATGTTGTCGGGGGGAGGGGGGGGGCACATTAGCTCTCGAAATGGATGCCCAGATCCTTATGGCCATCCCAGAAATGAGTAAGTTGTAAGTTTATGCTTGTTAACCATAAATGATTTTTTTACTGGCCACATTTCTCTATGGCCCAGGAGGCATGACTTTGATGTCAGGACTTCGGTACTGAATTAGTGTAGATTTGCTTCAGCAGTTTTCCTCATTGTCCAATGTTAGACATTTCGTAACTTTTGAATTGCTCGCTATATTATAGCGCCTTTATCCAAAGTGCTTTACAATGTGCATTACATTCACCCATTCACACACACACATCCAATGGTGGAGGAATAACCCAGGCGGAGCAGGGAATGGAACCGGGAACCTTCTGATTTCAAAGCGACGCTCTACTTCCTGAGCCTCTGTTTAACAAAAGAGTGACTAGAGGGGAAGCAATCAACTAGCAGGGTTTTCAGACTCTTTTAGTCTTGTTGTCTAATGTGTTAACCACATGAACACTACTGTAGAATCCCTAATTTCAATTGGGCATAATATAAAACATTCAGCAAAAACAGGCGAATATTCAGCAAAAATAGGTAAACAATCGGCGAAAATAGCCATTCTACAAGCTCACAGTGCAACGCAATGTGCCACGTTTGTGACCGCGTAGATCGGTTAGTTTTTAGATTTGACATATGAACTATACATTTAACTGGTTATGCCCTGCACATTTTAATGTGTAGATTTAGCAACAAAGCTGTACATTCTGCTCTGGGGATGAGATCTTCTGTAGGACATGGCTTCGTTGTAGCTACCTTAAATTTCATTTTTAGCTTACAGTATGTTCACATTCATGTCAGTACGTTTACAAGGCTGACCCTTTTTTGACATTTTGTTCAATATGATTGTACCTAATAGGTTCCCTCTTCCCTCTCTCCTCCTTCATTATGGAAGAATTATTAACATCTGCTACACAGACATCAGGAGAAGTCATGCATGGCTTAATGGCCCCTTGTTTAGACATTTATGGGTAAGGATGTTATTATTTCCAGATTTATGATCAACCAGATATAGGGTGCACTTTCCCTGAGTTTCACCTTGCAATTATTTATTTAGATTTTTACGGCAATAAAGTTTCACATCATCCCGGACCCTACAACTGATATGGATGAGTGAACATACCTAGGCAAATTAGCTAAAAAATAATGTTTTATCTGTATTTCTATCCCTTATTGCTTTGCAAAACATAAGACAAACCTGTTTGGTCAAAAGCCGTTTATACTGTATGCCGTAAATGAGTTTTACTTTAACTTGACAAAAGTATTGCATAGAAGTACATACACAACAATATACTGTACACGCAGATAGATGCAACAACACTGCATTCCACACACACACACACACACACACACACACACACACACACACACACACACACACACACACACACACACACACACACACACACACACACACACACACACACTAACAATGTTTTGCACAAACCCTTCCTGACATTTTGTCTCAATGCCCTGGAGCAGCCTTGAGGAAGTGTACCTCTGACCAGGGCAATCACTTCATTCACATCAGTTAATAAAAGTCATAAAGCTTGAAAAGAGTACTTGTATCTCTCTCTCTCTCTCTGTCTCATTGCCTATTTTTTCGCAAAGCGAATTATTCAAATTATCTTTTTGTAAGTTAAATTGTGACAGATGAATCCTCTCTTTGAGGTGTAACAAAATAAGGATGCATGCAAAAGGTGTGTGTGTGTGCGTGTGCGTGTGCGTGTGCGTGTGCGTGTGCGTGTGTGTGTGTGTGTGTGTGTGTGTGTGTGTGTGTATGCGCGTGCGTGCAAGAGGGGGGGGGGGGGTGGGGGGGGTTATTGCAAGAGCCACCATCTGGTGCCAATGCATGGTGTTACTCACCATGACCAATTGTGTTATAAGATTATTGAATAATTAGAGAGTGGATCATGACTACCCACAGAGCACGCCTTTCAAGTGTATTAGCGGCTGCGTCTCAAGGTCCTGTTCACAGAGACCTTGCATGCGATAGAATTAATTTATACTTGGTTGCACGCTGGTGTCACGCCCCGAAAATATCAGATCTATGATCTATTTGTAGATCGGCTATTTTTGGAGCTAATCAAGTAACTAATCAAGTAGCTAATCAAATCAAGTATACTTGATATAGAAACACAAATGTTAACTTTTGGTGTCAGTGTCAGATATTCCCTTGATTTCCCTCCATTCACTTTACCTTGCACCAGGCTTACCCACTGAATAACAAATGCCTCTCTATGTGCTCTGCTTTAATAACAGACCTGCTTCGACAGGTCTGGACAACCGGATCTCCATATATGTTGATATACGGGCATATCCGACCGACTCGACACCGGTCACCGCACTCCCTCAGATCCTTGCCGATGCGCGCGCTGATTTTAAAGTCGATCGGTCCTCAAGATAGGTGAACTACAGATACGCACACACATACGCAGAGATTTCGCGCACTTATTGTAGGATATCCTATATTAAAATTGCAATGTGGGCGTCACAAATGGATGTCACGTTTGTGGCTGACACAAACGTAACATCCCAACGGTTTGATTGGCCAAATTGGATCACAATTCGGTCACAAATGTGACCTTCGTATGCGATGTTACTTGGTGCAGCAAATGCCACACCTTGTATAGTAGAACTGATTCTTTCTCTACTTTAGTGCAACTCTTTTGTATGATGAAGTAGGGCATCGATTTACAAAAAGTCATACAAAGTTGAAACATGACATGAGGTTTCTGCCCGAGGGCGACGTTGGATTATTAACGCAGTCATGCAACTGAATTGAATGAAATAGCGTATTCGGGTTGTTTCTGGCACACAATGCACACACTGCGTCTGAAATTCGCAAAACAAAGTTTACCTTTTTAAATGTACAGAAGGAGGAGTTTTGCAAGCCCATCAGAGATCACGGCAGTTCACATAACAATGAATGGACTAAACAGAATTATGGACACTTGTTGCCGCTAGCAGTGCTATTGAGCTTTTCTTCATGAATGAAAGTTACACCTACAGTATGTATTGTAAACTATTTTATTGCAGATTGGGCTTGATGATTTTAACACTATATGTTACACTTGTGTCACGCAGCGGAATTAGACGATCCAGCTCACAACGCATGGCATCGCACAATTTTTTGACTTTTAGAGAATTAAAAGTGGTTCATATTCACCAATGATGTGTTACATCACGCCAAAACTCTATTTTGTAAGCTGAGCATCAGTTTCTTTAAATCAGGGGTTTTCAACTGGTGGTCCGTGGAGGTATTACATTTGGTCCCTGATCATGCATTCAGTAATGTAGGAAAGTGAAGAGTTGTCAGGCAGAATTCCCGGAGCTTACAGTAAAAGCTAAATGTATTTAATACCTTTACTAACTACGTATCTCTGTGACAGTAGTATTTTCATGCTGGCATACCTGAAGAATATGTACAAGGCAAGGTTCGAGCCAGAAAATGACATGAGACTCTACTATAGCCAAGAAGAGATAGACATGGACCACCTGTAATCATGCCATGAGAAACAGTTCACTCAATGACCTGGTGACCTAAGATGACGTGTTAATGTAGTTGACAGAAGTTACTGGGAAGTAGGACACAGAAACTTCCACAGAAAAGGGAGGAGAAGGGGAAGTGTACCGGAATGCCTTAGTTATTATTATTAGGAAATGTGCCCATGTAATAGGGTGTGTCTGCTCACTCATACATACAAGTTACAAATCAGTATATCAGTTAATATGAGTTTAATACAAAAGGCTGGATGAAGTAAGAGAAATACTCAAAAACGCTTACTAGCATAATATTTCAGTCATTATTTAAGAACATGGACATGGGTGGTGGTCTCTGGTTCACAATCAGTTGAAAACCCCTGCTCTAAATGACCAATGTCTTATTTTGGAATAGAATGAATGCTTCATATAAAGATCTGATTTCTGTACATATTCACCAATCTCCCTTCGACTGAAATTTCCCTGCTGAACTGAAACAAGACTTTAAATGAGTCTTGCATTGCTGTGGGCAGTGAGAAATGTTTTATTAATGAAGGATGCACTTTGTCTCAGGTGAAATACTTTCTCAAACAGCAAGGGACTATCATCAAGGCCACCCACTGCTCCAACACTGAGTTAGACTGAGCTAAATGGGTTTTCTCCCTGCTCTCAATCCAGATCATCCATTTACTGTTTAGGGAAACTGTGGTTTTAGTAACTTTCTTTGTGTCCAGGCAGGATGGCAAAATGAAAATGAGGTATATAAAGAATCTGATTAGCGTGAGGGAGTTGGCTCTCAGATTTCAGTTTGACTCAGACTCAAATCTCAAATTGAAGAATTTCATTCCAAAATGAGATATCCACCACTTGATATGACAGTAGCCTGCTCTCGTAAAATGTATTTCTGCACAAAAGTAAAGCACAACATGAGTTAGATTCTAAAGTTACTGTATGAGTCATCTGATAAAATCCTCTGTATTTTTGATATTTTGACTGAAACTCCAGTACCAATTCCCCCCCCCCCCCAAAATAGATATTTTGAAAGCAACAAATAGGAGTGCACCCATAATATTGCATGACCTAAAGACTATCCACACGGAATCAGGAGACTTCTGCTGTCTTACAGGTGAGGCAGACTCACCTGTGACTCCTTCTGAGGTTCATCCATACATGCTGTGCAGCAAGATTTTCTTCTCTTTCTAATAACACGTTTGACAGTTTGCAATCTCGGAACCCAGAGACACACTTAAAAGGAAAAACAGCGACCTCTGCTGTTCTTCCTCCTGAGTGTGACTCTGGGACAATGGCGACGCAGCACATGTGCGCAAGGAAACGGGGTTTAAGTCTGCCTTCACCGCTCCACTTCCGGTGGTGAGCTTGCGTTTTCATTCCGACTAGATAACATTTCTACACGGAACACTAACACCACTTCTCCCAGAGAACATGGATGGTTTTGATTATAAGCCCACTTGTTTCTATGATGAAAGAGTACGTTCAAATGTGAATATCTTTCCATGGTTGTCTGCTCCGCGGACGCTATTGTTAAATTAGTTTCGGTTTAAGTTTCGAGTCGGGAAGGATGACGGACACGTGAATCCCGCCCACTACATTTGATTGGATAAAGCGCGGCCTCTGAAGCCGTGCCCACTCCCACAGAGTGTATACACGTTCTGACGAACCTTCAAGACAGATTCTCACGCAGTGCAGAATCTATTCTTGAGAGATTAGACAGTTTGTGGTTTATGTTATGACCCCTGATGTTATGTTGCACCTGCAAAATGCATGGCATATAAAATATGCAGGAAACAAAAATACCTTTTCATGATCGCTTTCATAGCGTTTACATCGCAACAAAGCATCCCAGACATTATTGCACAAGAGAACTCTGGGTCTACCATTTCTTCCTGTACTAAGTGTGACATCCTCTTGACCTCGTACTGTGTCTATATGTTCTGTATTTATCAAATGTCACATTCCTGTACAGTATATTGTACTTTAAAAAAAAATGTAACTGCTTCTGTTTCTGAACAGACAGGAAAAGTTGTGTCGCTAAAACAGCACTCACACAGCCAAATTCATTAAGGCTTCAGTATGAGCTCATCTGAAGATAAATAAACATTTGCCTCCTGGTTTATCTAGAGGCATCTTATTCATGTCACGAGGCCTTGCGCGCCATGGGGAGCGCAGAGACTAAGTGAGTAACATTCTTGTCATGCACTTGGCTCCAGCATTTTATTCTGAACAGTGAATTGAAGTGTCGGGTCTATGGCCTGTTATCTTGTCATCCACGTACTGCCCTGAGATGTATTTGACAGCCTCTCTGACTCCTAGGCTCAGGGTATTATGGCATTTTGAGCCTCTCATTGAAATGATTTATGTGGATGGCACAGATGTTGCTCACAACCTGATTTTTCATTCAATCACTATCTATCTTGTCGTTTTAATTATCCCTATGAAAAGTCCTGCATCCCTCCTCTTCAACGGCTCTTGAGACCATATTAAGGCCTTGAGATTCCTGCTCCTATCAGGTACTACACCAAGCCATTCACTTCTCTCCTCCTGTATGTTATTGAGTGGCCATGAAGTTAAGGTACTTGGGAAGGTGTACTATAATTCAAAACAACCACCACCAAGTTTGCAACATAAACAATGTGTTTAAAGAGTTTCTGTTTCAAATAAACATCCACAATGCAAGACCGTTACATAAGAACAAATATTGTGTTTGATTTGCGAATTGGGCCTTTACAGTCTTCTTATTTTTGCACCATTGTGCCTTATACTGTAGGAGTACGTTTATACTGTATCTATTTGGCATTAGTATTGCAGACCATTCTTTTTTGAGTGTTACCCAGTACAATATTGTAAAACAGAATTCTACTGTCACAAGCAGATGGTTAGCATAATATTCCTTCTGAGTAGCTGAAAAGAGACATTTTGATTTCTCCAAACAATCTGTCTTGGGGATGGAGCCAAAACCAGCAGCAGTTCAGCAGCCACAAGGACTTCTATTGGTGGCTGTCTATGTGTATTGTCCTGGATGCCAAGCTGCTTGAATGCATACAGAGACTGAATGTTAAAGTACTGAATACCAGTGGGGGCGGCAGTGGTTCAGGTGGTTGCGCGTTGCACTTTGGAATCGGAAGATTCCCGGTTCGGATCCTCGGCTCCCCTGGGTGTTAGAGTGTTATTGAGAAAGACATTAAAGACGTTAAAGACATTAGAGACGTTAAAGACGTTAAAGACGTTAAAGACGTTATAGCGCCACCAGGAGGTGGCGCTATAACACCTCCTGGTGTGTGTGGATATCACTGCTACAGATTTCATTCAAACCTCACGCAAATCGATACACAGTATCTCTATAGTCATGTGATCTATCCTGATTGGCTAAGATTGACTTCCAAAGTTTGCAGGATTGTTTCGTTTTGAACAAAAAGCCTCAAATCATCAATGCAGCATGCGATTTCCGTGAAAATTTGTGCGCACCTTCGCACTAGGCCGAGGAAGAAATGCCACCCTTTTCACATTGGCCTGTTATAGCGCCACCAGCAGGTCTAATTTAGCAAAACACATTTTTGGAACAAAATGCCTTAAAACATGAATGCAGTGTCCGATTGAAAGGCCAAAGAAGAAATGGCACCCTTTTCACATTGGCCTATTATAGCGCCACCAGGAGGCCACAATAACCTACCTGACCTGGCGGAGACCTGTGCTCCGAGGAGCACTTTTTCTAGTTATTTTTTTCCCCCATGTTTATAAATTGCATTACACTGAAAGAAATAGTTGATTATTCATTATCCCTAAAACACAGAAGATTCGGTTTGTATAAATCTATATTACGGTATGTTCAATAATCTGTTTCAATTTAGAGCAAGGAATAATTTGTAGGTGAAAGCTGAGACGTTTTTCAGTTGAACCTCTCCGTTTCTTCATTTCCTAAAGCTGGCAACATTGTACGACATTGCCCTCTCTTTCACTTCCTCAAAATAATATTCCAGCCCCCGCAGAGCATTACATTGACTTGTGTACCCATAACGAGATGACATATCCTTGATGTTGATATGGCAGATAACAAGACGCACATCCTCAGTTCTTGGAAGTGCACACCAGTAGCAGTAGTGGTGCTGCTCTCATCTGAAGCTCTTTTCCCCGGTCCTTGGGGTATCAGATTGGCGGCACACTCTACTCTACCTGCTACCTTTTTCTCTGCGGTTTTGTTTTTCCCACTTAAGTGGCTGAGCTCCTCTCCACGGTTCCAGCAGACCTCATGCATTTTTATTGCCATCTGGAGAATACCAACAGGTCTTAACAAGCGGGCTCTCGCCGTAAAAACTGCTTACCGTGGAGACGGACTCTGAGTCAACTAGATTCATTTGACTGGCCATGACCCTGTGTGTGTGTGTGTGTGTGTGTGTGTGTGTGTGTGTGTGTGTGCGTGTGCGTGTGTGTCTGGTGTGTGCACGTGCATGTGTTTGACAGTGAGCAAGATAAATAGAAAAGGAATATGGTCCATATGCTGTGATTAAGGCATGACAGAGTACCGTCAGTGTGTGCTGTCAGTGGGTGGTTTATATGTTCACCGTGCTATTTGACCACAGCATACATTCATACATTTTCCTGACCATAACACACCGTACATCAGTTTGTTTGTGTTTGAATAATGCACTAGCACAAATAATTAAATCTTCCCTTCCCACCTCCCTCCCCCTCACTCTTTCCCAAGAGCAGTGGAGTTTGATGGGTCGTCCCAGACGCCGGCTGACATTTTGTCCCCAGTCCGACCGGATGCTGCATGAAAAATTCACTCAGGCGAGAAGCCGCGAGGAATACCCACCACCCCACCCCGGCCCCCTCTTTCTCCCTCCCTCTCTCCTCCTGTGTGGAGCCTCTCAGTGGGGAGTGCAAGGTGAGCAGAACTTGAGCTTGTCATGGCTGTGCGCCTCTGACAAACATAAGTAGATGCTAATGGCAAAATCGTGACAGAGCAGAGTCCCACCACCATATGGCTAATTGCCACAACAATATCCTCTGTGTTATTAATCACGTTTTCATAGCGTGCCATGATAATTGGAATAATTAGGAGGCGAAGAGGCACAGGGATGCCTGTGCAGCGTCCCCTTGCACAAAACGAACAGACTCTGGAAAAAATGTGTCATTTTCTTTTTTTACCTCCTTTCCCCCCTGGCCTGTCCTCCCCTCGGCCCCCCTGGGCGTCCCTGTTCACCTCACTGTTGTCTTTCCCATCGTTTTCCCCTCCTGCTCTCTCCCTTCTTCCCTCTCTCCCATTCTCTCATTCCCTCATCCTCCTTTACCTCGCTAATCGCTCTCTAGCTCCCCATTTCCCTGTCTTGTTTACAGTTTTGCGGTGAAAAATGGAGTTGGTAATTAATGAATACACTGACTTGCCTGTCATGGGGACCTTGGCTGTGAATAGTGGTGGGGCGTGGAGGGGGCATCTCAGGTAGCTGAATGAGGGCACATGCCCAAGTGCATCTGAACAACAGAGATTAGGGAGTCAGCCCTTTGAGGGCCAGGCTGTTGCTATCTCAGCAGTTTTTATTTACATTTCTTTTGACAGTTGTCATGTAGTTTGTGAATTGTTTGTATGCACATTGCGGTATAGTACATACTGTGTATCATGCTGAAAAGCAGGATTCTTTAATATTTATTGGGAAATGTCAATGTTTCATGTCAAAGTGCTAATTGTGGGTCAAAGTTACTTAATGAACTGGAACTAAAATTAAAAAAGGGGGGAGTAGCATGACATCGCAGGCTGGTATTTTAGGGGCTGCTATATCAGGCCTCGAAAACTCAATGAGCACTCTTCCAGCAGTCCTTTTTTATAGCGTCCGGTAGAACCTGATTTACAATGTAGCGATTCGCCCAGCCATTGTGCCCATAAATCTCTCTGTTTATCCAGGAACAGTCTTAATGTCTCGGCGGCACTCACACAGTCATTTTGAAAGCCCAACTTTATTGATTCTGACAGCGAGTCAATCAATAGGACATCTGTAGCATTAGGGGCCTATTCCGGTCGTCTGGGCTCTTTCTGCCAAAAAGAGTTTGAGAGAGATCCAACTTTCCCTGTCGCCCCCTAATGAAGATGTCATTCCTTCAGCTACATGACCTCCATTTGAAAATAATGAGGGTCATGGAGATGCAGTACAGTACAGTAGAGACATGGAGATCATCAGTGGGCGACTGAAGAGGAATCCTAGACATGGTTGACAAAAAAGGCCACAGACATTGTTTCAACCACATGAACCCATGGGTCCCTATTCTGGGCATGTCATAATAATAACATTCAGCAAAACCAGTGGTGGAAGAAGTACTCCAATTTTAGACTGAAGTATACCACAGTGTAAAAATACTTTGCTAAAGTCCTGCATTCAAAAGCTTACTGAAGTCAAAGTGCAAAAGTATTAGCAGCAAGACATACTTAAAATAGCAAAAGCACTCATTATGCCCATTTCATTGTTATTGGACTGTAATTGTTGATCACTAGGGTTCGGGCGCTATGCAGCCCTCACATCTAGAGTTATGGGCTGCTTCATTATGCTGATCCGATCATCCGACCAATATGTCTGAGTCATAGTCAGAGTACCCGTTGTACCTGTCTGTCTGTGTCCCTTTTGTCCCATATATGGAAATCTCTGTATCTGTCTGTCTACCTGTGTCCCTTTTATGCCCATATATGGAGATCCCTGATGTCATTAGTATATGCCCATATCCTGTATATTGGCATGCCCATATATGGACATATTGTCAGATCTGCAGTTCTGGACAACCAAATATTCATAACTTGGCGGTTTGTTTATGGTTATGTCTGAGTCATAGTGACATGCCAACAGACATGACATCTGACATATTCACACTTCTCTTCACTTTTCCTGAATTTTCTTTTCCCCCCCTTTGTTGTTCCTGTGAAAAGAGGCCAATTCACACCTGACACCATTTCACACCTGGCAAATCCCCCCCTTGTCCGTGACAATGCTTGGACAATCCACTGATGTTCCATTGAAGTGCCAATGGAAGGGTCTCTAAAACTTTGGAATGTCACATCTGTATATATGGGCGGGTATGTTTATGTTATGTTTGAGGCAGAGTGACGTCAGAGGTTTGCCGGCCGGCCGGTCCTCCCTTGACTATTTGATTTACAACAATGTATATGGCTTAAATTGTTAATGGCCATGTCAATATCCTGGGAGAAGGGTAAGGCACAACGACATAAATGTAAACTATGTCAAATCACAGTGCATCATCTTCAAAACCTCTACACAGCCTGTCTCATATGTGACTTTAATACATTTCGTTATTGTTCCGTGCATCAGGTCTCTTACAGTGAAGTAGAAGTTTCTCAGAATCCATTGTTTCAGATTGTCATTTCCCTAATCAATCTGAGGTCTCATTAATGACTGCACTCTCCATTTAAGCAATTATCCTCTCTAGGGCTCCCTGTTAACACGTTTCACACCTCTCTCAATATCTCTTATCAACACTTCTGATGACACAGCCATGGTCTGTGCTATTTTCTCACTCCTCTCTTTCTCTGTCTCTATCTGTCTGTCTGTCTGTCTGTCTGTCTGTCTGTCTGTCTGTCTGTCCGTCTGTGTGTCTCTCCCCCCCCCCCCCCCCCCTCTCTCTCTCTCTCTTTCTCTCTGTCTGTCTCCTTCTCACACATACGCAAATAAACAGATACACCAAGATGCACAGATATGCAGAGAAGCGCAAGATTAACACGCACACGTCCATTTCCCTTTGACATAACTGTTTATAGTCGTCTATGGGAGCTATGATATATGCAGAATAAGCAGGACGGAAATATGTTTCTTCATACATTAAGGTAGTAATGTACACTCCACCCCCACCACACACACACACACACACACACACACACACACACACACACTGATGTTTCAGGCAGTTAAAGGCCCAGGAACGGCAAAAAGCAGCTGCTCCTCCGACCATAAAGCACGGAGCTGGGCCTTTAATTGTCACTGTGTAGAGAGGGAATAATCTCTACCCAAGTCCTCCCTGGGGACTTGGGTAGAGAATGAAGAGGAGGTGGAGATAGGTGAATGGACAGAATGAAAGGAGGGATAGCAAGGTGTGGGCACATATTTTGGCACAGCCATCTGAGTGAGTGGGCGGAGGGTTGATTATTCCCCTTTTAACCACATGAACCTTAGCATGCCTATTCGGGGCATGTCATAATAGGTGAACATTTGGTGAAAATAGCAGATTTGTTTAAGTACTGTGAGCGTGTAGATGGAAAAAAGGAAGGGTCCATGTATAGACCATGGAGGACCTCAGGTTTAAGTGGTTAACTGTTTCTTTTTGGGAATCACGAGCGACTCCAGACTGAAACTGGATATTGTATATTAGATATTTTGTTATTGTGCAGTGTGTGTTTTCTTTCATATTTTATAAACGTTTTTTCTGCTTGGGCGTAATCCCGGAAAAAAAACGTGTCCCTAAGCAAAAGGCATATGTGAGACTGTGGATGTGGATGCACACAGCACTGGGCAACTCTCAGGCGTAAATGATTCAGAGCTGTTTGAATGAGAAAGAGGGCAGCACTGAGCAAAGCCGTGCATTTTAATAACGAAATCCGAATGAATGAAGATCAAAGACGGCAAAAGGTTTCACACCTACATGAACCTTATGACATGAGAGTTATCTGTCTTCTAAACTTTACAACTTGGTTCAAGCTGCAAGAGCTCACAGGCCTCCTCCCTCTGAGCCCCACCACTGAAAGGCTCTGTGTATGCCAGCCTCTCCCGCATCTCTAGAGGTGAGCTCTAGGTTGATCCCCATATTAGTTTGCTTTCCACTTAATGAGGCGGCGAAGCATGAAGGTCCAAGCACTCCTAAATGGCGCGTTCATTAAACCAATGGTGCTTAATGATGACGGTAAAGGCACCCGCGACCCACTGCTTCCTACTGAGGGCAGCCATTAGTGTTACAACCAGCCAGCTGGGGGGGCAAAACAACACAGGGAGGTAACTGTCAACTGTCAACAATGTCGCAAGGACACTTAAGCCCCCAATAAATGGCCATGCCAGAAACTTCATAGGAAACCATATAGGTATCATTTGAGCTTTACTCTACAGCTATTCAGACATTTGTGCAATAATAATAGTAAACTTGGTTTGTTCATGAATATAATTTTGCTCAATTAAAGCATTTTGCTGTATTGAAGGCAATATATAAAAAAAGACTACAGTTGACAAATGAATATGAGCAGCAGCTCTACAGCAGCTCAACACTATTAACAACATTAGTTTAAGATGATTGCTATTATTGCGGTACAGTATCTCAAAATTAAGTCATATTATACTCTTTCAACAATTTCAATATCTGAAATTGATTGAATATGTCGTAATGACACTGCCTTTTTCTGTTTCGTTACCACTGGCACGCTGGTAAATGAAGTTCACATACTTTCTGATCTTGTACATTTCCAAATCATAGGCTACCCTATATACATGTTGTAAACTGTTTGTGAGCTTCGAGTGACTTACAGTATAAGCTTTACATTCCTCAGAAGTATAGGCACAAACAACACACAAGACCAGCAAAATATCGTTCAGGATCGCTGTCCCACTCATTTGTACGGATCAGCACCATGTGAGATTTTTTTTCCAAATACCTTTCTCATCTGCATAGACTAGATCCATTAGATCCATCTGGACAGAATACAAAATCTCCCTAATGCATGCATGGTAAAGATCCCTCCTACCTTAAAGAACTTCTCAAACCACAAACCTCCACTCGCAACCTCCGCTCTGGAAACACCAACCTTCTCCGCATCCCCATGACCAAGCTCTGTACCATGGGCCACCGGTCCTTTTGCTTGGCAACTCCTCGCCTCTGTGTGTCAATCAATCACTGATATCTGGTTGTTCCACTTCACCTCCTCAAAGAACCTCTTTAGATCTGTCCTATGGTGGTTCTCCCCTCTTGAAAGACATTTTGGTCCTCTCGCTAATGGGGGTCGATGGTGCACCGTATCGTAAACATTTTTGCAATGATACATGTCATACTGATTAGTTTTTCTGCTGGTGATTATTACTACAAGATAGTACATACACCGGGCCTGTCCATCAGGGTGTCCATTGTAGCCTACTGTACATACCTTTGGCAACACATAATAACCAGTCCATTCTTTATTAGACTGCTTTCTTTCCTACTGCATTCCCATTGCCCAGGAGTTAAACATTTTTGATCTGTGAGCATAGAAATTATTTCACAGCAATTATGTCAATAAGAAATTTAAGTTTTATTAAATCAATATCTTTTGGGGTTTTTAGATTTTTGTTGGGCTTTATTGATAGTATACTGCTCAAAGAAATGTAGGGAACACTTTGATCCCTTCATTATTTTGAGTTTTCATGATATACATACTGCTAACAAAATTGCTCAAAAGAATTAAGGGATCAAAGTGTTCCCTTAATTATTTTGAGCAGTGTATTACAGTAGACTGACAGGAAACGGGGCGAGAGAGATGGCAAGTGACACGCAGCAAAGGTCGTCGGGATCGAGACTCGAACCCGCGACACGCTGTCAGCCCGCATTAGCAGCCTAGGTGCCCGGACCGCTACGCTAGCTGTCCGGGCCATCAACTAATATCTTTAACACCCAAAATCCAAGTCTGACCCACTTGGATAAGGATTACAAGTTTTGAACTCTTGGGCCCATGCAGGAGATGATCGCCTCGTCTGACCCAGAGTACAGGATTTTAACACCAGGTTTGACAGCTGAGCTGTCAGATATTCATTGTGATCTCTCTCTGACTAAGTGGGGAACAAATAGCCTGCACTGACAACTCGAAAGAGCAGGAATCTGCACAAAATGTGTGACTGATGGTGACTGATAAGACTGAGACATTGAATCAAGGGGGGTCATACTGGTGAATGGAATGTCATATTGAACTCGAAGATTGAAACTGTCAGCTTTGAACAATGTATGAACTGCTGCGTTGCTGTGTAATTTCTGTAATACACCATGGGGACATTGAAATTCTGTGTGTGTGTGTGTGTGTGTGTGTGTGTGTGTGTGTGTGTGTGTGTGTGTGTGTGTGTGTGTGTGTGTGTGTGTGTGTGTGTGTGTGTGTGTGTGTGTGTGTGTGTGTGTGTGTGTGTGTGTGTGTGTGTTACATGGTCTATTTAGTAGCTTCTATAACTTAACTTATTACTTAGTTATATTTCCCTTTTAATACTTTTACAATTGTTTATATTATGTCAATAATCTCAAACGTTCCTCTTTCTTCCTCTTAGCCCAAGTAGTGAGAGCACATAATAATAATAGATCAGACTTATATAGCGCTTTTCTGGTACCCAAAGTCGCTCTACAAAACAGCTTAAAAACATAAGGTTCTAAGGATGGCAGGTCATTATTGGCCAGTTCAAACCACTTTCTGGTTGGTTGTAAGGAGCAATAAGGCCTCTAGGAGCCACTCTCTGGACTTTGAGACTCTTGAACCTCTGAGGGGTCAAATTGGCACATTCATCTCATAACTACCCAGTTTTATCCGAGTGCCATTCAGGAAAACAAAGTGCCAAGTTCCAGAGAATTGTGAGCTGATGTGGGTGTATCTGCAATATTCTGATGACAATGTTTGACTAATGCATTAGTGCCCATATCCGCTATGTCTAAGTTGCAGAAAAGTATCATGTCCCACTTCTCCTTTATTTGGGGAACCATGTAGATTGAATGGTGTACAGACCTATAATCAAATTGAAGTTTGTTGACGTCATATCTGTGACATTTATGTGAACAATCAAACGAATATGTCATCAGCAAAAACAATAAACATTAACAGCTCGTCATTTGTCTTCAGAACATGGAATGTATCATCGACCTCAGACATGAAAGGAGATGCCACTGCACCTGTAAAGGCAGCCCGTCTGCCTTCTTGATGTGTCTGAGGAGGAATGTCAAATACATATCATCTGTCGTGGGACATTCTGAGCCGCATGTATGAAACACATGTGAGACGCGACCCTCCATGATTTTAACAACGTCACAAATACGCGTTTTGATTGAATACTTTATTAGAAGTTTAAGCACATGAAAGTACAGTTCAATACAAGGTCAGCATCCCGTTCTTTGTCACATGCAAATGCAGCCAGTAGCAACATTGCAGGCAGTGAAATGCTTGTACTACATTGTGAAGTAAAAGAAGTAATTGTAATCAGCATGTGGTCACAGCCTTGACTGATAGGCAGTTGTCCAGAACCACCAATCTGTCCGAAATGCCCATATATGGACATACTGTATACCGATGACATCAGGGGTCGCCATATACAGTATGGTCATAAAAGGAACAAGGGCACACAGCCGAGATCTCCATACTATCGAAGGGAAACAGACAGACGGGTACAGGCGGGTCCACAATTCTCTGTATCTTTTTGTCTGTGTCGCTTTTAGGCCCATATGGAGATCTCTGTATCAGTCTGTCTCCCTTTTATGCCCATATATGGAGATCCCTGATGTGATCAATAGGATGTCATATCCTGGCCTTCAAATACTATGATAATGGGTACAGAACTAGTTCTCTTACAACGGGTACAATGGGTATTGAAATACCGAGGGGCATATGTTCCCAGCAGGCATTGACCTAGTACAAATACATTTGCCTTGCCTATCATGTCAAAATTAAATATAAATTGTATTGTTGTCCTTCCAAATCCCATCTTATCCAAACCCCTTCACGCTCTCTGGCTCTCCTGCAGCATTGTGATAAATGGCCATGTTTCATGGCTCTCTCCATGCTCACAAGGTCACGATGCGACATGTTGTGAACTTGTACATGTAGATCGAATGTGCAATATCTTATTAATCTAGCTTGATACCAACAGCCCAAAAATTACTTTTGGGCCCACTTTTTCAGTCCTTTCCGCCAGCAATACCATTTGCGCTGCCCTGTGTCAAAATTGAGAAACCTTCAATTGCTCTTCCAACAAAGGCAAGGTTTACTGCCTTCAAGAGTACTTAGTATTGTTTCAATTATATCGCATATTGATGACTTTGTTGATTACACATTATTGTGTTTTTATTTGTATGGTACATAGTGATTTTGTTGAGGAGCAGGCATCACCCTCTTCAGTGCAGCTGATGTAGGGGCGGCAGTGGCTCAGGAGGGAGGGCCGAACGGCCACTTGGGAAACAGAAGGTTGCCATAGTTAGATCCTGGGCTCCCCCAGAGTTAGCGTTGAAGTGTCCTTGAGCAAGACACTGAAGCTTTAATTGCTCCCGATGAGCAGGTTGGGCCTTACATGGTTTCCTCTGCCGTGTATGAATGGGTGAATGTAAAGCGCTTTACATAAAGGCGCTATATAAATGCACACCATTTATGTGCAAAGGATTATATGCGGGGGACTTTCTGATTTCTGTTTATCTTGGGGTTAGGTTTAGGTACTGTACTGCATGTGTCTAAGGTTTGATGCAGACTGTATAGTAAATTGTTTACTGTTTTCTGACTTTTTTACTGGCTGACTGTACGACCGTGACTCAGACTGATTGCCTTAGGATGAAAATTGCTGAGAGTTCTGGATGTAAGGTAAATTGTAAATGGGAAGGACAGACAGTCACAGAGATTCCATGAATGTATAGATCACAGAATAAAGATAGGTAGTATAGTAATTAAGTAAGTCTTGACAACATGGTATATTATTACCTTTTTGGTGGCACTGTATAGTATAACTTTTTATAGTATTTTATGACATACAGCTTAGTAGCATGACATTTTTTTGGTGACAGCATAGCATCATGTTTTTATATCTTTTCCAATTATTCTTTTGGATTTTAGCTTTCAAACCATGTAAGTTAAGAGCAGAGACTTGAACACACACACACAACATATTCAAAGGTGTGCCCCAACCATCAAGACAGACTCTTTCTATACTGTAGGTAGGCTACATGCAACTTACTACAAGCACTTCTCAATTATTCTTTTGAAAGTTCACTTTAAAAACTTGCAAGTTAAGGGCAGAGAAAAGAATTGAAAACACAATCTCATTATTGTCAAGCATGTGGCTTAACTGTCAAGCCCCTGAAACTCAATGCACTTTTTCATGGTTCCCCCGAATGCTGACTTTCAAAAGGTGACACTGAAACACTTGAGCATAAAACCTCAAGATGTTGTAGTTATTAGGATTGGGTATTAAGTTATTTGTAGGTTGTCTCGGCTATCAGTTGGCTATACTGTAAAGGTTAGACCTGGCAA
>NC_139940.1:23158031-23245531 GCF_963454915.1 Gymnoscopelus microlampas
AACTCACAATGAATAAGCTGGAAATTCAGTGTGTGTTTTGGACACTTTACACGCATGATTAAGTTCTAAATAATGCACATGCTTGTAAATGTAAAGCCAGTAAAAGGTGGTGCACAGTGAAATTTGGAGTGTTAATACAACTTTGAGAAAAATGGACAATAGAGGTAAACTCACAGGTGTGATTCTAGAATGATTTTAAGTGAATGGGTTGTCATTTTCAAGCGATATAGGCTTAATTGAAAGGCATACAATTGTATACAGTAAACCCAAACTGTATAGTTGCACATACATGATAACATGATACAGTATAGTACATCATATAGCCTATAGACATAGATCATGCTAGGATACGGTATAAGCATCCTCTTTTTCCGTCCTAAAATAAAATGAAACAATATACCAACAACCACATTTTCATTCAAAAGCAAAAATGAAATCTAAAGAGTTTAAATTGAAACATATTTTTCCTGTCTACTCTTGAGCCCAATTTACACTTCCAGTCCAGTGTCGAGCAACGAAGTATAAATTAAGCATTACTGTCAAGAATTTGAGGAAAAACACCCTGGGTCAGTTCTTCAGCACTGTCTGCTTAAGAATTTAACACGTTTGACGTCATTTACTTCCACATTACAAGACTACAAATGCACATGAGGCATTCAAATTTAAAAGTCCATCAGGCAGTTATAGCAGGTCAGTAATTCCAATGTCTCGAACATTTCATATTTCATTTGGGGACAATGAAATATGAAATTGTCTGCCGTTTCATTGCAACATGGTAATTGCATCTCAAACTAGCAGTGAGGAGAGCACAAATTGAGCTCAATATGTATTTTGAGGAAGGAGAATGGGCCTCTATCTCATTTTTATTCGATTGCTGTTGTAACATTTGCACTCGCTATGTTCTCATCTTTTAGCTCATCGGAAAATAAAGAAATCTCTGTAGCAAAATGAGCAACACTGTGAGACAGTTAGATGCCTCATTTATTTACAAACGTAGAGTCACAGTCTGACAGAAACAACAGCAGTTTGGGATCATGGTAGATTAAATTTATGTATCATACTGAACTTAAACAATTTAGAATTTGGTTGATTTTTTCTAGTTTTTATCATCTATTTTTCAGAATCGTTTTGCCTATAATTCCTGCATGAGGCTTATACAATTTGCTGGACCTTTAAATCCAGCTTCTGGAAAGTCTCTACTGATGTCCTTAGAGAAGTTTTTCTTCCCTTGCTGTCTGATACTGTGTGTGTGTGTGTGTGTGTGTGTGTGTGTGTGTGTGTGTGTGTGTGTGTGTGTGTGTGTGTGTGTGTGTGTGTGTGTGTGTGTGTGTGTGTGTGTGTGTGTGTGTGTGAGAGTGCTCACGTACACTTTTAGACTGTCCTGACTGTCTCAGTGCTCTCATGTTTATATACACACATTAGCAAACACTCAACATTTTAAAATGTGGTGTTTCCTTCTGTCTGCTCTGTCTGTATGCATCCCTCCTCTGAAAAGCACTTTTTAGGAAGCCCGCTCAATAAAGTACCTTAAACAGACTGGACTTGACAGAGACTTCATGTAATAGAATATCCAGCTGGGGACTGAATAAGTGATTGATAATTATTATTGTTGTTGCAGACACTCCTGTGTCCCTGTTTTCCTTGCTAGTGCTGCTCTGTTGAGCATTGTTGTCACTGGCTACTAATTACAGCATAACCCTAGGACATGGCCCCAGTGGCCATGTAGGATTTAGTGAGTGAGAGACAACCCCCGTAGTGACACCTGCCTGTCCCTCACCACTGCTATTAACGGAGCATTTATCACCACTTGGCAACCACTATTAGCCAGAGTATTAACGTCTCGCTGACTCGCCTTAATGCCCAGTGGGGGGGACCCTGACGCAGTGCCCGTAAGGGTGTGTATTGTTCTTTGGGTTCTCGTTGGGGACACGCTGCAGATCATGCGTCTAATAATAATAATTACCCCCTTAGAAGTCATCCAGGTCCCTGTCCCTGAAGCCATGTTTACGAAGAGGCTTTGCCCGGGTCCCCATGTGCTGATAGGGCGTTGCTGGCCCTTTTTTTCTTTTTTTTCTTTTTACAGCACAGCTCCCTCAGCGGCCCTCAACTTTACTGTACAACAACTCCTCTTCTCTCCTGTAGTCTTCTCCCTCCTTTGTCCTTCTGAGTTCTGACCCCATGCTATGTCTGTTGCAGTGGCACACCTCCTCACCCCCGTACAGCTGCTAGGCTAGTGACTATTCCATGGAGAACGTTGTACCCTCCCTCCCCCGCCCCCTCTACACCTCCCATCACACCCATGTCGTGAGTTCAAGCCCCTCTGGGTCTTTTTATTTTCCCGCACATGCAGCAGATCCATCCGGTGACAATTAGCTCATTATCTACGCTAACTACTCCAGCAACAACCTTGGCAGTGAGTGACGCGCTCTATGGTTCTGTGTTTTTCACACTGTGAATTCAACGAGGGTCCAAGAAGATACGGAGAAGTATCAGTTTTGCAAGCAAGACTTGACTTGTCAAGTCAATAATACAAATTTACAAAAGGCAAAAGGGTATTAATAGTAATAATAAATACTCATAATGCCTTATAACAGTAACCATAACACTGTATAAAGCATTTTATAATGAGTTATAAGGCCAAGTATAAATGCATTGTAATCTGCTTATAACTGTATAATTACAGTTATAAGCCCTCATAAGCACTCAACATGCAATCGTAACACATTATAAAGCCTGTTACAGTATAATTAATGACTTATAAAGTCAAGTATTATAATACTTCATAAATGCTGGGCACTGGCAGACTTCCTATGGATCTCATGTACATTTTCATAGTTGTAATACCTCGTTATCACTGTTAAAATGCATTACACTGTGATTTTAAGTCACTATAAGTGGGCATTTGTTGCTTTAAGAAACGTATAGAATCTATGCAAGAAGAAAACACATTACATTGTTTAATTGTTTAATGGGTCATAACAGACAAAATATTTAGTTCTGGTAAAGATCAGAACCGTGAGATTTACAACAAAACAATCAGGAATCAGGGTCTGAACTTTGACCTATACAATAAATAACCATAAATGTTGTTAAAGTAAAACACTTTGACCACTCAAATTCAAAGGAACCCCCCCCCCCCCCCAATCTAATTTGAATGTAAAACCATCTGTTTGATTATTTTCTTTTTCTGTAATATTTTTCGAGGTTTTCTTTTCTTTTCTTCTTTTTTTTTTACAAAAAGGGGGAGTCGATGACTTGGAGCAATTTTTTGTATCCATATGGTTTAGTTAAATTTAAAAGGGACAACATTTGAAAATAAACATAGGCTACAAATGACTTGCATGCTTTATTCTTTTTGAGGACTTAGTCTAAATATATTGAGAGAATATTTGGAGGAATGAGGGACAAAATGTCAATTGGTGTAACGGAAAAACGAAATTATCAATAAAACACCCTATCAACTAGTTAGGCATGATCTTACTGTACGTTAGAACCATTTAATAGTCATTGAAAGAAATGGATCACTAAAGCTCTGAATGTAATAATACATTTTGGGAATAATGTCAGTCAAGTCAACTAACTGAATTGTCAACGTGGTGTAACCACCGTTCAAGGAGCCATTTTGGATATTGTGCAAGAAGACCATGGTTGCGTCCGAAACCACATACTACACAGTATGCTATTTTCACCCTACAATTACTAGCATCTAGCATGCAGTGGGGTTTCACTTCAGCAATTTGGCATATGTTAAGTAGGATAACTGTAGTTTATCCGTTATTAGCTTACTCTTTTCTTGGTTTGTGGTAAGGGTGCACATGTGATGATGGGGTGTGACAGCAGAGCCCTGAACAAAGTTGAAAGTGTCTTCACAAATCTCTGTCGCTGTCATTCAAACGGAGTGCAGTCACACGCTATGTAATCTGAGTTCCCAGAAGTTTTCGCCAGCTCTGGCGAGGAACTTCTGGGCCACAGCCCTGGTATTTGTGGGCGGGATGTACGTCACGCTCTGAATCTGAGCGGACACGCCTCTTACCGGTCTGAGAGCTGTGCAACTCGTCTAAAAAGTCCGACGAGAGGCAAACAGCAGTACACAACAATGGCGGCCGAAATTTCTCAAGGGGAAATTGCTTCCCGTCGATCCTATTTAGATGCATCACCCACTGCATGTGGATCCCGCCCCCTTTTCTTCATTGGCTGTTGATTTGAATCACAACGCAGTGGCCGCGCCCCTGCTGTCCAAGCTCCGACGCTAACCCTCCCAGACTACACGCTATGCAATGAGTCAGAACAGTTATCAGAACTGTGTTAGAAAATGTTCCCTTACGACGGTATCAAAATTCTAAGCATTCAACGTGGTTACAGCATTAGCTGCTCATTTCAAAAAAACAAACTGGCACTTATATAATATTTGACTATCATTAATTGGTTTGGATGTTTAGATGAAGATTGCATGCGTGTGTGCACTGTGCATATGCCTGCGTGCGTGCATGCACACGTTTGTGCAAGCACATGAGAGAGAAAGAGAGAGCGGGAGATTCAGAGACTTGTGTTTGTAAAAGTGTTGGTTGTACGCTGGAGAGTGTGTGTGTGTGTGTGTGTGTGTGTGTGTGTGTGTGTGTGTGTGTGTGTGTGTGTGTGTGTGTGTGTGTGTGTGTGTGTGTGTGTGTGTGTGTGTGTGTGTGTGTGTGTGTGTGTGTGTGTGTGTGTGTGTGTGTGTGTGTGTGTTTTGGTTATATCATTTGCGGGGGCAGGGGACGCCGATAAAGCAACACCTCCAAACAACTCAGTGCATAATTTTATGCATTAAGCAACTATAAAATGATTGATAGAGCTAAATTAGTCCAAATACATCTTCTTTTTATACCCAGTGCCTCCTCCCCTTCTTTATTCCACATGTCATTCATCTTGTCAATCTACACGCAGCACAATTACAACATTTTTACTGTACACCAAGCGGTGGACTCCGTCTCGCTCCAACACTGCCACCAGACAACAGTCCATCTAGATTCCACCATCTCTTCTCCAAGCAAACACTGTTTAGACAAGCCGGTAAACACGTCTGTCTTCATTCATTACCGTGCTTCTCATCATGATCAAGCCTCCCAATTTAATGAGCCAAATAGATATTTCTGCGGTGATTGTCTCGCTCTCCCACAAAGTATTAAGACTATTAAATGGACACATCTGTTTTTAATTAGGAGCTAAAGTCACCTCGACGCTGCCTTCCATGTTAATGGAACCCTGCTTCCATCAGGCTCCCTTCAGCCTGATAAACAATGCAGTGCTTTGCAGTTTGCACTAAACAATGGACTGAGGATGTGATCGGGAAAGGAAGGGAGGGTTGTTGCGGACATTGACTGTACTCTTGGGTTCATGCAAAGAGGAGGAGCACTGAAAGGCCACAGGACAGGATCATTCCATACTTTCATATACCACACTAGTAGTTATATCAGATTTCTTATGAAAGTATATAGATAATTATGCTCATCGGAAGCAGAATGGTTCTGTCAAAAGAGACATTGTTACAGAGACATTGTTACACTCCATGGTTCATACAAAGATTATGTTTTCTTATTAAGCTGTGTTGATCTTTAGGAGTAAATTGACCTCAGTAAGTGCCTTAAAGAATGGGACAACCCTTTTTCCAATAAGGTTTTAAATTCAGATTACGTTCTGATTTGCTTTAGTTACTGTATGGAACGAATCATACAGGAAATATTATTCCATAAAAACTAATTTCTACACACATTATGAACTGTATGCATGCATTTCTCTCTTACATGCAGACAAGGATATTGTATGGGCCCTCAGGCAAAACCCCCTGGTACCAGGATTTTAGCTTTTGTGGAAAGTTTCAATTGCTGTGTACTCCAGAGAACGTGCTGTTTGCACATGAAAAGAGCCCCACAAGTACAACGCAAACCGAGCTATCGTCGCAAAAAATGTCATCTAAAGTATGCACCAAAATCCTCAGCATCCGTCTCTCCCCTTGAGCCATGCAGCCCAAATGAGCATTTGACTTTAAAGGTTACTTTCTGCCTCTTGATTCTTAAGAAGGTGCCATATGCTCACAGCGCTGCAACAGTGCATCCTTATGGAGGGGAGCTGCAGTGCATTGTGGGAGTGGGCCGCTGCATTCCCCTGGTGGTAGGCAAAGGGAAATGGGCAGGTGTGAGTCTCAGGGAGGAAGGTCCCTGCAGAATTGGATTGATGATTAGACAGGGAAACTCATGGGCAGAGAGGAGCAGCTCTTGTCTTTGGGATGCACCTGCCATCTAGTGGAATTTGAATACATGTACATACAGTTGGTATTAGTGATGTGGAACAATTGAGGCAGCTTGAGCCCAGTTAAACAGGCGTTTATGAATTCTAAATACATGTGTAATATCCTACTACCCATGATACTGACCATATTACTGACCATGATACTAACCATGATACTGACCATGTTACTGACATGATACTGACCATGATACTAATCATGATACTGACCATGTTACTGACATGATACTGACCATTATACTGACCATGATACTAACCATGATACTGACCATGTTACTGACATGATACTGACCATGATACTAATCATGATACTGACCATGATACTAATCATGATACTGACCATGTTACTGACATGATACTGACCATGATACTGATCATGATACTGACATGATACTGACCATATTACTGACCATGATACTAACCATGATACTGACCATGTTACTGACATGATACTGACCATGATACTAATCATGATACTGACCATGTTACTGACCATTATATTGACCATGATACTAACCATGATACTGACCATGTTACTGACATGATACTGACCATGATACTGATCATGATACTGACCATATTACTGACCATGATACTAATCATGATACTGACCATGTTACTGACATAATACTGACCATGATACTGACCATGGTACAGGCCATGATGCTGACATGATGCCGACCATGATACTTACATGATACTATGATACTGACATAATGCTGACTATGATACTGACATGATACTGACCATGATACTGACTACTGACTTGATACTGACCATGATCCTGACATGATACTGACCATGATACTGACCATGATCCTGACATGATACTGACCATGATACTAACCATGATACTGACCATGATACTGATGGTATCATGGTTATGATACTAACCATGATACTGACCATGATACGTTCGGGCCGCTACGCGGAACGTCTAGCGTGACGCGTCGTTCACTTTGCAGTGCCACCTTACAGGCACCTCACAGTGTGAGAGAGAGTTTTGTGCTCTCCTAAATCCACGGCAGGCTTTTCAGAAAGAGGTGACGTGCATCACCTCTCCAATGAGTTATAAGTATGATTATGAGCATTTATGACTCTTTCTATGGTTATAGATTATTACTATTTATCACTATGGAAGCCGTCGAACTGGTGCGATCTGACGGCATCCTAGAATTTATAGGTAGGATGTGATGTCATGCTGTCGTGAGATTACGTCACACTGGCGTTGTGTCCATATTCGGGACGACCGTCTCATCGTCATCGTCGTCTTGGTAACAGGTTGGTTTGTTTTGTGAACGTACATACAGACAGATTCAAATTGTATATATAAGATAGATAAATTAAAGGGACACAGACAGACGGGTACACCGGGTACTCTGATAACAGGTACAAGCATTATTGCATAACCGGTGAGGCATGTTTCCTGCATTGTTCCCAACTTGTATCGCCCATTCGACCGATATGCCCAGATATAGGCATATATGGAGATCCAGTGGCCGACGGCCTAGTACAGTATAACACACATGAAAATGAGATTATCATATAGATACACGTTGTACACTCTATGTGTATTGTATGTATTATGTATGGTATCTCAAGTGTTGCCAGACTATTTTCCATGTTGTGTGGATGATTCTATTCTATTGTAAGCATGTTATTTTATAATATAGACTGCTATACGATTAAGAATAAATGTCCAGCAGAGCTGTTCATAAAGAAAGTGATTCATTTTTGGGGATGGGTTTTGAAGTAAGAATGCTTTTATAATGTTGAGTCCTGTGATCTACAGTAGTCTAAAATAATAATACTATTTACTACATTATACTACTATTTATTTAAATGAGTATTATATTTTCCATATATTTTCTAAACATGCCATAAATGATATTTTAAGATTGTGTTGACCTTGTTTTGCTGGTAGCGGATAAACACAATCATTAACATAACTTCAAATAAAGACACATAAATAGCCCAGTCTAGGAGGGTTGGAGGGTTTATGTACACATATCCAACATTTGACATTCATCAATTTACTCATGACTGACATTGATCCAGGAGATCTCAGATCTTACCTTCATTCCTTCAACCCTTGACTTAGTTAATGATCAACTACTAGGTCACTCTTAATTCTAAGCTTTGATCAACTATTATGTTGGAAAACAGCTCAGTGGCCTTGTGGTTAGAGTGTCTGCCCTGAGACTGGGAGGTCAGGGACAGGGTTCAATTCCAGACCAATTCATTCAAAGACCTTAACAATAGTACCCAATGTCTCCCTGCTTGGCACTCAGCATGACGTGATGACAAGCATTGAAAATGAAGCACCTGCAGTCCATTGAAATATATTGTTATCTGCCTTGGTGGATTTAATGTGCTCATGAGTTTCCTTGACACAATTGGTCGTTTGTTTGGCTTGGAGGAAATCCTCAAATGAGTGTATGCACCAAATACACTGCACAAAATGCTCTATGGAAAAGAAATGGCCAGGGCACTGCCCATCCCGCTAGCTATGCTGTAGACACGCAGGGTGTGGTAACATTGGTAACATTGCTGATGACAGTAAGAACAGCTCCACATGAACCTGTTTCTGATCAGTCAGATGGAGAATCCACAGATCAAGCCTGAGATCTGTATGACAGTGACATGGCTGCTACTACAATGTTGAGTTAAATGCATGTGAAATACTACAGATCATTACCCAGCGTTTGGATGCAGAAAAGACCACCATGGTAGATGAATGAACAGCTTCACTTTGGCCATAGTACATGGAGATTAAGTTTATATTGGTAAACTTTTAATACGTTATTTGGATGACCCTGGGGTCATATGAAACGTTGAATGATTGATCCATGGGTCATACGGTACCACATATTGACTGGACTAAAACATTAGTGGTAAACATATTGTGCATCATTTGTCATTTTTGGGGAATTTTATGAGCAATTGTACAATGATCTTTTACAATGCACCACCACCAGGAGGCAGCATAATACTTCTAGTATGCTGCCTACACCCATGTGTAGCATAATAATCAGTTCATTGGAGAATTATCTATTTGCATCATTCTCATTTTTTTCCCTCTTTTTGCTCTTGGACTATTGTTTTTATTTTTTTACCCCCCCCCCCCTTTTGCTGGCATATTTATTCCATTTACTGTTTGACTTTACATTACAATTTATTTACTCTGTTGATTTAACTAACGTCCATATTTACGACAATACTGCAGGTATACTGTGTGTGTGTGTGTGTGTGTGTCTGTCTGTCTGTCTGTCTGTCTGTCTGTCTGTCTGTCTGTCTGTCTGTCTGTCTGTCTGTCTGTCTGTCTGTCTGTCTAAATGTCTAAATGTCTTCTTTGTAAAGGTGACGGTAGAAGTGTGACATTTTAAATTATGGGGAAGCTGCACAGTTCTGTTGGTTGTTGAGCAAATAATGTGACTTTTAGTTTGCTTAATGCTTGCATCTTACCGTTTGTACTCCATCGACTATACTAGCATAGAACATCAGAACCTTCTACTAAATACAATGAACACAAACCTGCTGTCACTGGTCACACCAAAGTTGTTAGGAAAGCGATTGTGACGGGAAGTGGGTTACCGGGCAGCTCCAGCAAATTCACTTTGGCAGTTAAACCATTTAGCAAAGACCTTGAGAAGGACAGTGGTTCATGTCTGAATAAAAGAGCTCTCAGGTAACGATGCGCGACTTTCGGTGAGTCACTGACAGATTCACTGTCTGAAGGGGAGACAGACAGCAGCGTTCATCCACGTACAAAAGGGACAATGGTTGTTAAGATAATTGTGTTGTCCAACCAAACAACCACCAGCGCACACGCACACGCACACGCACACGCACACGCACACGCACACGCACACGCACACGCACACACTCACACTCACACTCACACACACACACACACACACACACACACACACACACACACACACACACACACACACACACACTCACACTCTCTCTCACACTCTCTCTCTCTCTCACACACACACACACACACACACACACACACACACACACACACACACACACACACACACACACACACACACACACAATTACATTTTATTTATGTCCACACACAAGGAAAGCATACAGGGACACAAATAGTTTAGGTGCAGTAAAGGTTACATTGACAAACTCATGGATATATGTCCTCATGATACAACACACATGTCACTCAGCACTCCATGGGCACAAGTAGCGGCGGCTCCGTCATATAAGGCGCAATACTTTGCCAGCCTTTCTGCCTCGTCTTTGGGCATCCCAAGTTGTCGAACCCCTCCAACAACTAGTCTGTGGGTATAATGTCCTACACTGGATCACCAAAGTTCTTAGTCTCGCACTACTGCATGGTGTTAAAGCGCTCTCTGTAGTTGTTCTCAAGGGCCTGGAAGTCCACCCATTGCTATTCCGACAGCGGACGGACATACCACTGGAAGGCCGCCGGGTCTATTGCCTCTCTTCCCGGTAGGCGGTAGCTGTTCACAGGAGGGGCTGTCAGGTAGCGTCGGCTGTTGGTAGATTCCGCCGGTGACTAGTGCTTTCTTGTATGCAAGCTATATAGACATAGTCCACAGAAGTTGCAAATGCAGTTCCACTGCACCTACTACATTGACGATGGTAGTTACAACGGGGCAGTTTAACGTCATGCCCAGGACACACACACACACACACACACACACACACACACACACACACACACACACACACACACACACACACACACACACACACACCTCTTCTGTCATTGTCTCTCTCATATATACACAGTCAATTCCTTAGGGATAATTTATCAATTTGTAGCTCAGAGAGTGTACAAATACATGTGTACACTACACAGTTAAATAAACACTCTGGATTTTACAGTGTATTTACTTTACATATTTCCCTGTGTCTTAGGGTCTTCTCTCTCTCCCTCACACACAGCGCTGCTTGTCCACACATCTTCCCCCTCTGTTTGCCCCTCGGTCGCACAGAGCACTGATTTAACAATAGTAGCCTCTCTGTCCTTTAGGCTCTCTCTCTTTCTACATAAACAATAGAACTTGTTGTGAACTCTTCTCCCTGTCTGTCCTTCCTTCTTTCTTTTCCTTTTCTCTTTCCCTCAGCAGTACTTGTGCTACAAAGCCTACGTACTAATCTTGAAAACCACTGGACCAATCAGCGCCAACTTTCTTGTGCACAAATGTTTTGTTTTTATTTTTTCAAACATATTGAACTTTCATGTCAGTGGGATCAGGCTGAAACCGTGCCCAAATATGGAAACATGTGTCATAGATATGTCATAGATGACTGATGTCATAGCCTGGCCACTTGAAGTCCAAGTTCCACATGGAAGCCACACTGTTATTAGACCACGTCTTGTTTTTCTACAACAATGGATCATCACCCAGACAGGAACCAGCTGTTTGAGCAATTACATTCATATCCATCTCGATGCTTATTGGTCCGCGGACCATTTTAATCAAGTCAAAGGAAACAACCCCTCATTGTTGCTGATGGTACAGTAGCTCTCTCTCTTCCTGGTTTGACTGAGAATGGATGTCAGTCCACCTCCATTACCGCAATGCCGTATATCGTTCTTAGACTCAGCCATTACTTTAAGCCAAGCCGGCGTGAGTTATAGTGTCACGGTGTATCAAGAGGGCAATGAGCATCGCTCCACATCTCCTGGTACACTGGCACTGTGCCTTTGAGCAAAGCAAGTACTGTAAGATGAATGACATCTGTAGCCAAACCATTACATCAACTGTTGTCACTCTAAGTACAGTGTGTGTACATTGTGCTCGGAGAATGTCCCATTATGTGGTTTGAGTCAGGCTGAATACAGTCACAGTTTGTTTGGGGAGTTGGCTAAGGGAAGTCAAATCCTGACAACCGAGTAACGGCACCATGCAGCCCAAACAGAGGCACAATGTCCATTGGCAAGAACAAGCCTTTATTGTGTCACACTGTGAGAAACAGTAAGTGCTTGGGGGCGGCATTGACATTGGTAATAACCGAAGGGGTCAGTAAACACTACATCCTTACTCAAAGCTCTGCCAGGTTGTCGTGTTCACTTTTTAGAAACGTACACTCCTAAAAATGTCAATGTCTGTTTTTATTCTAATCTAGACAGAAATATTGTACTGTAAGTAGCAGTACTGTAGAAAGAAAGTAAGAAAGATGGGGCTCATCAGACATCCAACAGGGGAACTGTTCAATGTCCCTTTCACAAGACAAGAAAAGATCAAACTCGTTGCACAAGGAACCAAGCACGTCCAAGTTGATGGTTTTAAGACCATTTATATCAGTGGCAACACTTTTATAAATGTGACTTCCATTAAGCTGCTGTTGAGAATAACATGCTACATAGTTTTTCTTCAATAGAGTGCTACAGGGTCTTTGTGTAGGCCAGCCCAAGTTACTGTACCTATGCCATGGAATCCCACATTTCCAATTGAATTTTTGCAAGAACATATGCAGTGAACAGGTTTATACTTTTCACACATAAGACAATCTCCACTGATCAATCCAATGTTTATGATTTTTTTAACCACACAGTTAGAATAGGTAAAAAAAACACAAAGGCCTAACACCTTCATTGTTATGTTGAGATATTAATGGGCGTCATAAAACAATACATGAAACATTATATTAGGCTTATGTTAAATACATGAATCAAAAACCATGTGGTGAGAAAAAAGCAAAGGAAAATCTGTCGAGGGAACCCATTGCAAATGTACTTCCGAGTTTTGGGACTACAGTACACTGTTGAATTCTACTGTAGTCGAGGGGAACTGTTTGGTATATTATTCACAGCAGCTTCTCTATTTCCTGTGCAAAACTGATAAGGGGCAACTAGTCATGTCTGTTAAAAACGGGCCTCTTTATCAACAGTGTTGTTTATCTCTGTACCTATTTAATGATGTTCTCCTGACCTTGTATGACACACAAACACACACTTCCTGTCTCTCTTGCTCTTGTTTTCTTGTGCCGTGTGGCTCATGACTTGGTCATGACCGTGGCAATGCTCAACCCGCGGCAGGGAATAACAAAGACACTAAGTGCTGTAGTGGAGCAACCGCTTGCTTAACACAATGTGGGCTGTGGGGCGAGAGACACCGCTCTGGGACAGCCAGTTCAGTGACTGACAGAGCGTGAAATATCTATAGGGAGGAGATGAGTGGTGGAAAAGGTGCAGCATTTCTTGCTAACATTCGTTTGATAGGCCTCAAAGCCCCCAGGCAAAGAAATACTTGTGCATCTAACACGGAAACAAGTGCAAATGTAGCAGAAGTACAAAAGGTGGGATCAAAATGTTAAAATACATCATAAAGGCTTCCTTCGGAGGACGAGGCTTTGAGTGACTGAGCAACAATGAAGAAGAATAACCTTTAATGCCTTGATCACCAACATGACAAGCAACCAGTGGATGATTTATACATAGTTGCGTGCCTGTGTTGTGCACCTAAAATAGTCGATCTACAAGCTTACAAAGCGTCTCACAGTGCACTGCGATGTGAGCTTTTAGATCGTCTATTTTCGGTGCACAACACTGCGTGCAACCAGATATGACTCAGGCTTGCTTAAGCATCGCAGCCACAGTACCCTGGTACCCTGGTAAAGGAATAAGAGCTGATTAGAAGAGTAGGAATACATACATACGTACATACGTACATACGTACATACATACATACATACATACATACATACATACATACATACATACATACATACATACATACATACATAAATAGTACATCAGGTTTTTCCCCCATCTTGCTTCAAGGCAGGCAGTCAAACTCCAGAAAATGGGACTATCTGATCATCTCAGAAGTGAAGCTGTACCTTTCTCCATGCAATATAGTACTGTTCATATGTGTTTCCTTTTTGGAAAATAATTCATTGGAATTCTTGGAGATTGGTTGGAAACACCTATAGAATAATCTTCATAAATTAAGCTCTTTGCATATTTACACAGAGTCTCTTCTCTGCTTTCCATTCATTATACAATTTATACATGCTTTTTCCGTCAGCCAATGATCATGCTTGCTGAAGGGTATTTAAACCCATTTATCTGAACCGTCATTTCAGTCGATGCTGCTTCACGCCACCACTGCCAGTGTCAAGGCCCGCTCAATATCTCCCCTGTGGGGGATCGCTGGACTGCCTTAATTCATAGGGTCATCATCAGTAGTCTATCGAGCCAGACGACTATTCCACATCTTCGAATGCTATATCGAGTCTATAACTACGCCCCCTGAAAGTGGTACAAAATAAGTTGTCACGTGCATAATTTCCATATTTGCTAAGCAGCAAGTGAGATATGCTTTGACTAGTGTGTCAGGCCTCTAGTCACATTGGGTATTCTATCATTTTTGATAGAATTCTATCATTTTTATCATTCTGATTAAAATTTCGCAAACAGACGAAGGCATTATGGTAACGCTTTACACTTGCACTATTCCAGTATATTAAGATTGAAGGCTACTAATACAAATTATTGGGGTGGCAGTGGCTCAGGGGTAGAGTGGCCGGTAGAGCGGCCGGATGGCATCCGCAAGGTTCCCAGTTCGATCCCGGGCTCCCCAGAGTTAGTGTCGAAGTGTCCTTGAGCAAGACGCTGAACCACTAATTGCTCCCGATGAGCAGGTTGGGGCCTTGCATGGTTTCCTCCGCCATCGGTGTATGAATGGGTGTGTGAATGCGTGAATGTAATGCACAATCTAAGTAAAGCGTTTTGGATAAAAACGCTATAATGCACCATTTATTGTCTTCTAACAATACTTTCCCATTATGTCCATACACAAATTAATGCATTGGAATAATGCTGTTAGTTTCTGCATAAGAGACGGCTGAAGCTAAATCTCACAACTTGAAAATGGAGCCCACAACACAAGAGCCATTCACTCAGGTTGTAGTTAACATTATTTTGACCGTACCAGGTAAATACCACTGTACAGGTCACTGACAGCATTGTGGCTGATGATCTTCACTTGGAATGCAATTACTGGGCTGAAATGTCATTTCTGTCTTGCTGAGGAGGCCAACTGAAGGCAATAAAAACACAATGAGATGATGAGAATGGTGTGTGAAGTGGAAGAAACAAGTGACCAGTCAATGTTGACTGACAACTGACCGTGTGAGAGAGGAAAAGAATGGGAGAGGTAAAGAAATGGTGAGAGTGATAGATGCAGGTGGAGTGTGCCATGACATGTGTTCAATGATCTCTTCTAAATGGAGCCATCATCTCAGATTGGTTTGAAGATGTCTGAAGGGGAGACAGTCACGGTATGTTGACTAGATTTGGCCCCGGAGTAGCCTACAGTCGGCAGGCTAATGCCATCTAAAAAGCATCTTTATTAAGAACTTGTCATGCATAGCCATTTTTTACATGTGGTGTGTACCAAGGACATGACATTATAGGTCATCTTTTTGTTTTCTCACAAACTTAAAAAAATTGTAAAAATATCAAATCTACAAGCTTGTAGAATGGCTATTTGTGCTTTCTAGTTGTTGAACTTGACATTGACAAGCCTGGTGAGGTTTTGTGAGGTGACTGATAGCTTACAGGCAATGTTTACTATTGCAAGTTGCACTATTTTCACGTTTTAATAAAGCTATGTGTACCTTGCTAGGCACTGAATACCCTTGTTTGACTCATTTCAGCATTTATCTCTGCACAAGAGCAGCAGTGTTCATAAAAAATGTCCCATGCAAGCTAGTACATATATCTTTCATTATCCACTCTCAACTTTTAGCTCTCTCATGGGTGATGGACCTTTTAATTAGGATTTAGTGGCACTGATACTAAACGCAAGCTCTTCAAAGAGTGCATTAGAGGGCCGTTCCATTTAGTTCACAGAGAACATGGTCAGTACATTAACACCGATTGAACAGCAGCCGGTTGGAACAATGAGGTGGAAAACGACACGGACAGAATCACCCCATGCGTGTTTGCATTTCTTATCAGCTATATGTACCAATCTGTAAGTACATGGGTGACGTGTGCATGTGTGATATCAGTACCTGCTTATGACCACTACCTGGGTACAGAATGTGCATTATGCAGCTGAAGTGAACTATAAAGCTTTATTTCCCTGTAGGCTCTCTTTGCTTGACTCAACACAGTGAACTAATTGGTGGTGATGCCTGGCATCCTGCTTTGTGAAACAGCTGGGATATTCAGAGCTATAGGTCTCATGTCTTTTAAAGCTAATACGTCATATATTGTTGATGTTGGGCTGAAACCTTGTATCTCTATATTTGTACTTTTTATGTTTTTTCATAAATTAATGCTCTACTTAGCTGTATTGCTGTGTCATACTAAAGTAGCAAAAACAGCCATTCTACAACCTCATGACACATTGCAATGTTGTAGATCAGCTATTTTTGCTATTTTGTAAGTCTGTCTGTGGGTTTTATAAATATTTAACCACTGAAAAGCAAGAGCTTGTGACTAAATAACTACACTGGAGCATGGTTTTGGACATAGGCCTACTTTATAAGCTTTCCTGCTCCTAGTAGTTATAGGATGGGTAAATGCAGAGGACACATTTCACGTATGTGCATTTATATACACACATATATATATATGTATATACATATAAAGTGACAAAAAACACTGCAAAGGAGTGGAGACTAAATTATTATTATTATTATTATTATTATTATTATTATTATTATTATTGGTGCTTCCGTGTCTTATATGGTGCTTCCTATGGATGTTCCCTGTCTTATATGGTGCTTCCTATGGATGTTCCCTGTCTTATAAGGTGCTTCCTATGGTGCTTCCCTCTCTCTCATCATGTCAATATCATGGTCAGTATCATGTCAGTTTCATCACATCTAAATCCTAACAAGTTTGTATCTGGCTCTAATCTTTAACTGAAGAGCGTGCATAAGAACTGATTGAGTGTGAACCACGGTGGTTCAGTGGTAAGGTACATGCTTCACACACAATATTACATTATTGCCCTGTCAACTAAAATTAGGATTCATTTATAAAAATAGCAGGTCAACAGACACAATCTTAACCTATTCAACGTAGTTTATTCATGAGTGTTCCAAGGAGTTGACAGATAAAGAGACAAAACGGTTGTACAGAAAAAAATTTCTCCTTCGTCAGAAGAAATGGTTAACAACAGAAATACGATGACTGTTACAGCACTGAGACTGGACTCGCCGTGGGTCCAGTTAAAATACTAGTGGTGAGATCTGCGAGGGGCGGAAATTAAAATCACAGGGTAGACTACAGTACACTGCTGAGTGTTAGGGGTAATTTATACTTAGTTGCACACCAGTGTCGCTCATTGAAAATAGCTACAGTGAGCGACACCAGTGTACAACTAAGTATAACAGGCTTTTACTGAGGAAAAATGAAGATGAGCAGCAGACAAAAATGGCACTATATTACAGTCCACTTTGAAGGGGGGTTGCTTTGTAAAACGAGGGTTTGTAAATCTAAATGTGGAATTAAATAATTAACACAAGGTGACATTTCATGTACAATAAAGGCATTTATTCCAGTGCATTATCTGACTATTATGTTCACCTATGGAGCAGTGTAAATACACAGTAATTAAGTAGGCTACTAGTGAAAATCTTCAATATGTCATACTTAACACAAAATAAATTATACACTTACTTGAGCTGTTACACTCTTGTAAATACATTATGTGCATTTTCATGAAGTAGTATGGGTGTACTTGCAATGCATTTCCATAGATTAATAGAGGCCAATACACTGGAGGTCATTATCAAATCCCAATAAAGTATGGACAGTATGTTAAAGTGCAAGCATAATTACTATTGACCATATTCATATGGTGGCCATTTAGATCATGCTCTGGCAAGATGCCCACCATATGAATACGGTCAATTGAAGCAACATGTGAGAAAGGACACGTTGAAAGACAGCTTTAGGATGCATCTTTTCTCACCCCTCACATCTCTTCTGACAGATTTGTGGAGTAGCGATGAGGCACAGTTACATAACACGTAGCATTGTTACGGGAATGGTTGAGATGCTGTTATCATGCTGCACTCAATATCTTTCAGAGAAATCTCCCCTGACCTGAGAACTAGTTGAAATTCTTTCAACAATGTCTGTTCTATGACTGGTCTAGCATGCCTCACCAAAAACAACAATTTAATCACTTACCAGTGTTGCCAGATTTTGGGAGAGAAATAAGCAACCAGGTCTACGAAAACAAGCCAAAAATGAAGCAACTAGGCTACATGACGCATTGTGAACTTGTAGATCTGCTGTTTTCAAAAAAGATCTTGGGGAAAAATGTGAAATATTTTAACAACACAAATCTGTGCCTGGCACAAAATGTTTTCAGATGGGGATACGCGGACATTTACATATTAATTTGGGGGTCCTTGACATGAAAATGTTTGAGAAACGCTGGATTAAACAACATTAGGAAACAAGCCCAAATAAGAAACTACACTTTTGGAAACAAGCCCAAAGAAACGCAACCCGCAACTAATATGTTCAAGCAAGCAAAGTCGCTTATAATAAGCGGACATGGAAACCATGCCACTTACACTACGTAGTTGACCGGATTGCCAACGGCTCTATATCAGGCCTATATCTTTGCCAAAAATCAGCAATTTTCACTATTTTTGCACGCCACCAAGTGCTTAATCAGACTAATTGATTTAGTAGATTATAAAAAATCTATTAGGATTCATTTCATGTTGATTAGTTGATAATTAAAAAGGTTTGAGGTTCTACATTTTGGTTTCTATATATTTTCGGTTAATTGCCCAGCCCTAGTTCAAATGACTTCTCAAATTCTGTAAATGAAAGAAATGAGAGTAGAATGAAAAGCAGGTCTGCACCTCCTATTGCAGTATGGTTCTCAAGACTTTTACATTTCAAGGACCACTCTTAACTCTTAAGGGTCAATTTAGAACCCTTTCAAAGAACCCTGCAAGTCCCTGAACACCATTTTGAGAACCATTGTCCTAATGAATGGCATCAAACGAGCACACAGTGGAACTCACAACTGTACAGGGAGGGACATTCTCTTTCTATTTGTCATACCCATGATGAGGATGGAATTCAGTGGTGACACTGGGGGTACAGTACACCAGTGGTGGACAGTAACGTAGTACATTTACTTGAGTACTGTATTAAGTAAAAAAAATATATATCTAACTTGAATATTTGTGTTTTTGGAACCTTATGACTTCCACTACATTTCAAATACAAATATTGTACATTTGACTCCACTGCATTTCTGGCACCCCCAGGACCCAAACTTACAAAATACATTATGAATTAACCACATATGCCTTATTTTTTATTTATTGTGAAAATAGCCAATCTACAAACAGGAATGCATTGAAAATATACTTTGTAATTTGTATTTTTAAAAGAATGTACTTTTGAATACTTAAGTATTTTTTAAAGCAAGTATTCCAGTACTTTCACATGTACTATTTGACCCGAAGTATCTACACTTTGGCTCAAGAGCTAGGATTGAGTTAGTACTTTGTCCACCATTGGTGTACACATGAGATTTAATTTGAGCACATTTGTTTCGTAAGAAAATAGATTAAAAGTGAAAAATGGCTTTTTATATTCATGCTTAATATCTTCTACAAATTAAGGAAAATTAATGAATCGAGTAGCTGTAAACTTGGAGGTGACTCATCAAACCACTCAGAGATAATCACCTTCCTCGTAATATCTTCACAACAGGCACGAATTGCACAATCATTTCCAAATGACCACCGTCGTTAAATTAGTAGCTGGGACTGCTTCAGTGAACCCACACCGTAAATTCCTCAGTGTTAGTTTATCCATTTTCTCATACAAATGTCATTTGGATACAATTGTACACTCAAGAGTTAAATGAACATTGAGGATTGTACTGTGCATGTCTCAAAGCTCAGTGGAACAGTTCATGTAGCTTAACCATGTCACTACAGCATTACGACAATGTAGAAAACTGTCTACTGCTCATCTCTTGTAGGAATATTGAAATACCATCCATTTCGGATGCTGTCAATGCACTGAATGGGACATCACGTTTAATCAGACTATTGATTGGTCTAAGTAGGTGAGATACTGACCTACCGACGGGGCTCAGTACGTGTTTTGGACCGCGACGGAGACGAGCCGTCTCAAGCGAACTTGAGCCACGAGAGGCACCAGCGAGCGAGCTAAAGCAAGCCAGTTGCCGTGCCGAACGTTGCGAAGTTCGCTTGAGCCGACTCAGCGCCGTCCGAGTTATGTACCGACAGGCACAGAATCGTAAATCGTGTTTTGGGGTGAGCGTTTGCCCCAACTTTCATCAACCCACAGAATGAAGACAAAACACCTACTGAGCCCCGTCGGTAGATCAGTATCGCAGCTACTTAGACCAATCAATAGTCTTTACGTTACGTTTAAACGTGATAATCTCCCATTCAGTGCATTGACAGCATCCGAAGCCAGTGGAAATACACAGTACCGCTGCTGCAGACCTGAAAACAACATATCAATGTTTAGTGGTTGCAGACCCTTTTGGCACCCTGAAATTAAAGGATCAATGCCCAAAAACTAGTGCCATTTTTTTGTTATGACGGAAATAGATCTCAACGCGTCGCAAGCTTGTAGATTGGCTATATTCGGCGTGCGACTCCATGGTACGATGATGTATGAATTGGGCTTTATTCATCCGACGATGATGTAAACGTGAATAAATTACACACACAGAGTGACGAGTACAAGCAGAATATAAAAGATATGATGTTTCCATGTGATTAACTCCATGTGTGCTTCCATGGCAAACAGCTGCTGGTTGTGATTTCTGTTAGACCAGTGGTTCTCAACCCATGGGCCGGGACCCACTGTTGGGCCGTGAGGATATTGCAAGTGGGCCCCCAAATAATTGGCAAAAGAAAAAGGATATTCTAACATATCTAAAAAATTATGTTAAAAACATTTCATGGTATTTTTTCTTTAAAACCTTGAAGAAAATGAGTTTATCGTGATACGGATAAATAGGAACTTAAAAAGTATACTACGTTAGCTCCATTGATCGAAGCCGGTGCCCAATCGATTGATCATAAAAATAAACATGCTCTGAAAATGCACGCGCCCACCCATCTGATCACTGAAGTGTTCAGACGTGTGGGCGGCCAATGCTTTCGACATAGTCAAGTGGGCCCTGCTCCAGAAAAGGTTGAGCACCACTGTATCAGTCTGCGTGGACCACACACATGCTGGAATTTACATTCTGTAGTTGTCCCTCTGTCTAAACAAAGGAACTCTCCAGTGGGAAAGTTCAATGGTCACTTAGTAGTGGCACCTTCTAAATATTAGCTCTGTACAGACAAATAGCTTTTTTTGTTTTTTTTGTTTGTTTTGGACAAGCCATATATATCTTTTACAAAATAAATCTTATTTTCATTAAGTATACAATAATAAAATGATGCATGGTGAGAAAAAAGTAACAGAAATCTCCATATATACACACACAGTATATTATACTATTTTGGCAGACAAGAACATCGTCTCATTCATTCATTTTTCTCTCCCGTCCCCCGTTCCTTCTTTTATTTTCCCGCTCATTTCCCACTCCTTCCTATTACATTCACAGCTCCGGTTTCCGATTGGTCAGAAACCCTTTTGTAAAATTGTGCTTTTTAGAAATCCTTTGACCAAGTCCAATGTCCCCTCCCCCTCTTTCTTTTTAATTGTCTCCTGGGGCAACACCCACGTCCACCATGTAGAAGTGCTTTGTCCTCTGAACAGCAGGTCACTCTGCCTTAAGACTTTCCTGTGGCTGCAAGTCGAGTTCACTTGGCGCTCACCCAGCTCACCGAGAACAATGAAGAGACGGGTGAAAGATTAAGTGCATGGCTACAGTCAGCTATACTGGAGCTGTGAGGATTAGGGCTAGAGGTTTATGTTCGGAGAAAGCAATGGGAACTCTACATATATATGTATATATATATGCATTGTATATATGGCACTGTGGTAGATACAGTATATGAAGAGTTGTCATATCCACAAGAATCCCAGATTATTCTTTGTGATAACAGATATCACAATGTGTGAGACAGAAGGATGACAACAGAAAATAAAATGTGCGGTCGAATACTGTATGTGTCTTGAAAAACAGTTTTCTTTAGTACAATTACCAAACCTTTACCTGAAAAAAGTTTAAATCAATGCACTTAACTTTCAAGCGCTGTGTAGAGCTGTGTAGAACTATGCACCACTACTGGTATAAAGTATCTTTGTGGGGTAACTAGTTGCAGAGATTGAGTATGGAATGGAAGGGTGTGTATGGAATGCAGAGGACATTTGAACTTGATACAAAAGTAGTGAGTCTCTGAGGTTTAGTGCTGTGCTGCCTCTGGGTGACTGAATTTCCCCCACGGGTTCAATAAAGGTATCTATCTGTCCAAGAAGCTGTACTGTAGAATATGGGAAAAGCACTGGTGCCAGTAGAATGAATGCTTGGGAAAGCAGCACTGTGTGTGCTATGTTAGGGGCGTTGGGGTTTTGAGCTTGGGATTTAGATTGGATGGGTTATACCAGTGGTTCTCAAAGTGGGGTACCAGGTGGTTCCCCAGTTAAATTCTAGGGTCCATTTGTACACTCTCTGAGTTATGGGGGTCCGTGGCCCAATACTGTACATACCAAACTGTGGGGCCATCGAAATAAAAAAGTTCGAGAACCACTGGGTTATAGTGTAACTGCAAGAGGATGAAGGCAAACAGAGCAGCAAAAAGTGAGGAAAGCTGGTTTTCAGTTGTCCTCATCAGTGAGTTCATCCTCTGCTGTGGCCTTCTCTGGGATGGCCTCCAGACTGCGTCGGTTCTTAGATTCGGTGGAGCCGGAGGATGACCCGGTCGGACCACCTTTGCACAGGCTACAGGTGAGTGCAGCATAGTGGATCTGCTTGAGGTTCTCCTGAACTTCGCTCCTGGCGTGCTTCAGCAGGTCTGCCTGGCCCTTAATTGGAAGAGGTGAATCACATAAAATACATGGCCTTGATGAGAGATGACAGGCTTATCTGTGGTTTAACGGGACACGTTGTTGATTTTGAACCTAATTACATTGTTCTGATGTTATACGTATATAGTGTGGGAAATAAAACGTATGTGGGAAAAACTATAAAATTATGCTTTGGCCTACTGGCAATGTGCATACAAAATGTGCTGATCCGTCCAGTGGTTTGTGAGATTAGCTCCAGACAAGCACAGACAGACAGACGGACACACACAGACCGACTATATTATAGACAGCTAGCCTCCTGCAGAGTAAAAATGCCCCATGTTTTCTGTGTATTTCTCCCCATGTAATGCCTAAGTGTACACCCGTGCCGTGCCTGATGAAACGTAACTAAACATTTGACATCATAGGAATACACTTTGGCATCTCACATTCAAAATCTGCATTCCATTTTTAGGTAATGTTATGGAAAGTTGAGCTTTGAGGCCTGCATGGTAGAATTGATATGTTTACGAGTGTTCTGAACTTTGGGAGCCCACTTAGGACATTAAGACAGATTTTGAGACGAGAATCATGTTTTTTGATGATGTTCATACAAACATGATGTAAACACATTTTTTAAGAGGAGATTCTATTGAGTATCTGTGATTCATTACTAATAAAAAACATTGTTTACTTTCTTTCACTATGCAGTATCAAACATGTTCACAATAATGCTGTCTACAGTATGTGAAGCTGGCTGGTACTGTAGTTACAGTTCCATATTATGAGAAGAGGGAAAATGCAATTCACAATGAATTATGCAGCAATGCCACACACTCTCCTCTCCTGGCTTAACTCAACCGCCTGGAGACATCAAATATGAATTATAGCTGATCACGACTCGTGATGTCATCTTAATAAGAATGCAGAAGGCAGCGGTCATTCATTAATAATTATCCGCTGTGTTGGCATTGGGGGTTGAATTGAAAGGCATGATACATAAATCTGGCTTTGAGTGTTTTTTAAGACTGCATTGATTGTAGTGTTCCTGCCAGAACTAGACTGAGCCAAAAGAAAATAAATAATTATCAGTTGACTTTGGGATATCTTATTCAGTAAACAGACACCATATTATTTTCATTACCCACTTTGTGTTGTTTGATGATATTCATTTGCATCACTCTAGAGGGTTTTTCCTGGCTCAGAATGGGCCTTTGGGGGGTGACCATGCAAAACAGTAAGCATCAGCGGTCTGCCTCGCGACTACACGCAACAGTAAATAAAATGAGCCTGTTACCTTACTTGACATGCATTTTCCTGTTATTTCTAACCATAAACAAAACTGTCTATTATGCTTCACTAAGTGAAACCACAATTTACAAAATGGTTAAAAACATAATTGTATTAGAACATTGGAAGGGGAGTGGTGTTTAAAGGGAGAGTGGAGGGGAATGTCAAACCATTTGAAGGGGCAGATGATTGTCCGAGATGATAGTGTATGTCAGAGTTAATCTCGGACGTACTACTTTACATATGAACATAGCAACTACCTTTAAATACAAACTATTTCTAAGAGCAAATGAACATTTCTGTGGTTTTGTGAGCTAGTTTTTCTAAGTTGCAATGGGACACAGCTCCGTTTACACATTTCTGTACATAATTTGTTAGTTTTGATTGTTTTTACATGACACTTGCTTTGAAAATGTAAACGTTTTCTCATGCCAAAAAGGTCCTTTATATTGAATTGAAAATTGATTGGCTAAAATCCTTGTCATTGATTTGTCGATAGGCAAATAACAGCTAGTCTTATTTGTTTTACATAGTCTGTCAGGTTCTAGAATACATTTATGTATTTATTTACAAAAGAGTGTCAGGTTCTAGAATACACGTATTTATTTACAAAAGAGTGTGTGTAGACTATTGTAATTCAAACAGTATAATGCTCAGTGCATTTCAGTGCAGCAATACATCCCACTTCCGTTCTCTCTGTTAAGCATCGTTTTGACTCGTGTCTTTCCGACTAGTCTGAGGGACACTTTGGAATTAACCTTACTTAAATCTCTTCGGGTTTACTTAAAGGGTATACTTGCACTGGGAAACCTTTTCATAACTATAATTCAATTTGATTGTGAGAAAGCCGAGACCATGTTGCTTACACGTGGAGAGTAAACATTTCGTTGCATTTGTACTCTCAGGACTTGACTGTGTGAGCAGTCCTCCTCACCTTGAGTATAGTGATATTCCAGGTGAAGCTCTCCACAGCCTTGTGCAACTTGCGGCCCTTCAGGCCCTCCTTCACCGCCATGTCGTGCAGGTTTTCGTGGAACTCCATCGCTGAGAGAGAGAGAGAGACAGGAACAGGGCAAAAGGGTCATGTCGGTTTTCACGGCGAGTGTTCCGGGTGATTTGTGGAAACAGAAGTCCCATTGTGAGGTGAGCCGGGTCAAGGAAAATATGAGCATGTGCCTGTCTTGATGTGCAGTGAAGTGCTTTGAGGAACCCTGAGTCAACATTTCACAATGTCTTCTCAAGTATCAAGCGATATCAGATGTGATTTTTAACTTAGGGTGCAGCAGTAAATCAAACAAATCAATTTAATTGATTATCACATAAAATCAAATCGTTTTTTAAACATTCCGAAAATAGCAGATCTACAAACTCACAACGGCAACGCATCACAATGCGGTGCTTTGTGAGCTTGTAGATTTAGGCATTTTAATATATGGGGCTTAAATACTTTATTAGACCAATCAATTTAGTCAATTCTAAACAAATATAAGTAATCAATAAAATAATCCCTAAGAAGATAATCAATAGTTGCAGCCCTACTTTGATTGGAGGACATCTAGCTGCTCTGCTATAATCAGATTGCATTGTTTTCATCTTTGGGCCATGACTTTGACTTGCACGGATCATCATATGTAATGAGAACCACTACATCAGTCACACATTTCTACCGTAAATTAATTTAGGAGACAAATACATCTTTCCTAGTGAGATGGATGACAATCTATTTTGGTTTTCAGAGGCACCTTCCCCATTTTCTCTCATCTTGTGGAAGGCATAAGTCACTATTACAGATGACAGATCAGAGTAACAGCAATCATATTGGAAAACAAAAAAATCAGAATTTTGCCAAGTGATGGATAAAGCGTCTTTTAACCAGTCTTTAAAGATTCTTATTGACATTTAAATTCCACACAAAGTAAAGCATGCACTTCAGAAAGCTGCTTAATGTTCATTATAGAGGGTAAAATGCGTCATACTAGTTCTTAAACGAGCACTTAACAGGTAGACATTAAATTTAAATGGATGTTTCAGGAGGTTTTAGTATGTGTCTGGGGTGACCGATACACTTAGGACATAAGTTACATAACATCTATCTATAGGGGATACATTTTATATTTACTCATTATATTCACTGTTGGTAGTCTATACATACATATTATCCATACACCCACTGTTGTAGCATCATAACACCATCCAGCACTCATAATCAAAATAATCAGTCACTAAAATACAGATTTTACACTACTAGTCACACAGTGGTGTGTTGTCAATTGCTAGTCCCCATAATCTTTATTTCCCTTAACAATAATGCCATGGTTAAAGGCCCAGGTGGCTGGAATTTATAGTATGCAGAATATTTTCTTTCTTTGACAGGGAATGCCATTCCAACAGTCTATACTTATTGTCCGTGTAACTATACTATGACGATAAGAAACGTTAATTATTGAAAACAAAAATTGTGTCATATGCCGTAAGTCAGTCCTATGTCAATCCCTCCCGTCGTTAAATCCCACCTCAATATTCTGTTTCAAGTGGAAAATGTATATGTAAGGCAGGGCAAGGAAGCCAGAATTGCCCTGGATTCCGTTTCATTAGCAGTTTAACCACTGACTAAACAACTAAAGAATTCTAGATTATTCTGAAAATAGCCGATCTACAAGTTCACAACGTGTCACGCTGCGACGTGAGGTTGCAGATCTGCTGTGTGTGTGTGTGTGTGTTTGTTCGAATGCTTCATTTGTATTTTCACCTATGATGACAAGCCCAAAATTGTGGTTAATCCAAGGGATGTGGATGGAATGGAATCTGGGCCTGATGAAGAAAATACAATAACTTAACTAAGAAAGACAGAGAAAGAAAGAAAGAGAGAGAGAGAAAGAAAGAAAGTTAGAGAGAGAGAGGGAGTGAGTGAGTGAGTCGCGATAGACAAAGAGAAGGAGAGGGAGGAAAGCTAAGGGAAGAGACTAAGAAAGGATGACGTGGTGAGAAGGGAACAGAAGAGAGAGAAATAAAGCGCGAAAGGAGGAGAGGAGCGGCGTGGGCAGAGAGACGTGACGTTCTTTCACTGTGGATTAGCATCAAGCCTCAGAACAGAGGAGGGATTTGTCTCCTCAGGAGCTTCTTTCCCGCCTCCTCTGCTCTCTGCCGTTTGGCTCCGCATGACGCGTTTGACGTCAACGTCAGGGATGCGTTGCTTGTGATGTCACAACGAGGAAAACTTTCTGGTCACTGAGGTGTATGCTTGGCAAAAAGAAACTAGCCTGATAACTGGGACTGCAACTATTGATTATCTTCGGAGTGATTATTCAATGGATTACGTTTTCGATTAATCAAATAATCGAGAAGTGCAAAGGCATTCTTTATATATCAACGAATCAATTAACCCATTGAGACCTGAAGCCGATTCTACATATCTCCTAAATCTCAACAGTTTTCTGAAAAATGTACAGTATGTTTCTATATCAGTGGTGCTCAATCTTTTTCATGTCAAGGACCCCCAAAATTATATGTATTTGGCTGCGGACCCCCATCAAAATATTTTGTTCCAGGGACCCCCAGAAGCAAAGATTTGAGTTAAAAATGTTCGCTTTAAAAATATATATATTCAAAGATTTGCACACATTTTCACGATTTTTCAAAAATAGCAGATCTACAAGCTCGTAGCACGGCACTCGGTGCCGCGCTACGAGCTTGTATATCTGCTATTTTTGAATAGCCCAAAGTGTAAAGTAATGCTTTTTAGCTCAAATCTAAAAATGACACAGTTCCAGGTATTAATGGGTTAACCACTTATTTAATATTTCAACGCAGAACAGTAAACAGTGTCATGCAAAAATAAGACATATTTTGAAAAATATATATATTTATTTATTTCAAACATTTCACCTATGTTTGTACATGACCAAAATAGGGATTGATTATTAATAGATTATATTTTGTATACTCGATTAGTTTGATTAACTGTTGCAACCCTACTGATAACGCATACTGTAATGTTGTTGCCACAGCAATACGTTTAAGTCTCTCACGTGGGTCCAGGCTGTCTTTGGGACGTCAGCTGAGTAGAAACACTGACCCAGGAAGATGGTTCCCTCATTAGCTTTGATCATTTAACAGGATCAAGGGGAATGGGTGATGAGATGCTGTGTGACCAATAAATCTGACAGATCTTCTCACAGCTATGGGATGATGCAAATCTCTCGCTGTTGCTTTGATGTAATGCACAATGCAGAAAAATGTACTAAATGTTCCCACGAACAACTGATCTAGGCCTTTCCCGTTGGGTGGTTGTTCTGTGACTACAGAGGGTGCCACTGCCATGCACGTGAAGCATGACTGTGCTGAGGACGGTACACAGCACTCGTACACACAACACTCAGCAGAGGTTGCCTAGCAACATTTAATGGAGTCTGGCAGATGGGGAAAGCTCATTTTGAGCAAGGCAATTCAAACTCAATTCTTTGTGAGCTCATGCTGCCACATGAAGACTGTAAGGTAAAGGCTTACGCTCTGACCTTTGACAAAATGTAATAAGACACATGTAATGGACAATGACATGACATCAGTTATGAAGTCTTTGGATCCCCCATGGCTTTAATAGATAATGAGCTCGGATGCAGTCAGTGAATAATTAAGGGTAGCCTACCAAGCAAATTCACATGTACATGATATGGTAACACCTTTTTCAATGTTCACAGGAAATACAAGATGGCTGCAAAAACAGCTGAAAATATTTTAAGTTGGGAATTTGCCTACTAGACACCTTGAGGATTACAAAAATGTATCTTCCTACCAGACTAAACTGTATTGGGCAGACTGGGCACCCTCTACATGTCCTAGATTTAGAACACTGAGTTTAATTGGGTTGTTGTCTTCTAGTTTTTGAATCATGCTCAGCTAAACCTTTCCCCCACCTTATTTTGTGCTGCAGTAATCTGATCCTAGGTCAGCTTAATCCTCATGCAGCACTTCATGGTTTTCTCTCTGATCAGCATCGAGTATAGGTCTTATCAAATCTACTCGGGTATTAGATAACTGTAATTATACAGACCCGGGACCCAATGGTCCATAATAAAACACAGATCCAAACCCGTAGGACGGTAGGAGTCTAAGGAATTGTTGGGTATTTTGGGTTTGGGTAGACCTGTGCAGACCGGGTCTTTTTTTTTTTTTTTGCACCGTTCATTTTGACAGTAAATGAATACAATTCCATTTTTTATTTGAAATGTTCTAGTTTTAGTTGACTAAATGTAAGCTTTTAGTCAGCGAAATCTAGTTGATTTAGTCAACAAAAAATGTTTTGGCAGGCCTTGAAGGCATTGTAATGCCTGATTTATATTTAGCTGTGTGCCAAAAATATAGCTGTGTGCGAAAATATACATTTTCGGAGTGTGACACCAAATCAGTTTTATTTGTTGACGAAATTGTCAGTATATTTGGTCATAGTTTTAGTCCTCATAGCCTTGTTTTTATTTAGTTTTCGTCATAGTTTTAGTCGACAAAATGAACACTGCTTTTTTTGTTAAATTAATTTATACACGCCATGTTCAAGTAACAGCTGTGGGTCAATTTTGAAATGATTTCAAATGGGAACCTGTACGGTGTCAGGTGAGGTAACTAATGCATCTAATTAGGATTACCGATTTTGGTCATCGATGCCCCCTGGCTTTTTGAAGGTACAGTAGGATCTGGCTGGGCTAGTTTGATGGATTATTCACAACTTTAGTTGCTGCTGAAATGCTATACTCTCAGTAAAGGGGGAAGAGAGTTTGTATTGACCTACTTTCTACCCAACAGATGTGTGAAGACAGATATATGTTTATGTACACAATCTCAGAGATGTAAGCATACACAAAGACACACAAACACACACACACACGCCAGAGCATGTGAGCGGAGCTGAGCAGGGGGAAATGCCGCTCCACGCTCCAGGGGGCTTTTGTCACGCTCACTATCTTGATTCCCTCCCGCTACATCGCTCACCTTGATTTGCGGACTGCTTGCTCCGCTCAGGCCGGAGCAAGCAGGCTCAGAAATCCGAGCTACATGTGTTTTTCTACAAATCCTACAATAGGCGTGAACGTAACTTACAGAGAAATGTGAATGAAATCTTTTTCAGGCACGTGCACTCTGCACTTCTGCTGCAGTGTTGAGGATTTCTTTGTGTGCAGACATTCTCAAACATGGTGCGCGGAACCCGACCGGAGTGGCATGCAGTGGCCTTGCTCCGAGTCCTTGCTCCGAGTTTGCTCCTACCTTTTTATAAACCCGCTCCCTGCTTCGTTAAAAATCACCCCGCACCACTCCAGCTCCACCGCTCACATGCTCTGACACACGCACACTCACAACGTACACAAGTAAGACGCGCGAACGCGGGAAGCGAACGCATCTGGAAAAGAGCAATAAGAATAGAAAGGAATGTTTTGGGGCAAACTGTTCTCAAACAACGGCGTTTTCAACTTGCCATCCGGCCTGAAATATGCAGAAATGACATGGAATTCTTAGATATCCCAATAGATGAACTCGTGTAGATGCTTGTAGATGTGTTTTTTTTGACTGTCGCTGCTATATTTTTCTCAGAGGAGTGTATTTAGTCAGCCAGGGTCACAGGCGAATTTCAGCCACACTGTAGTGCATGCAGGCAATGACAGCATGAGTCACAGGGGGGCAGCCAATGAGAGCGTGAGTCACATGGGGGTGTGGCTGCACACATACTGCACACAGACAGACAGAGACACAAAGACAGCACGTTTTCATAGTATGCTCCACTTGCGCGGAGGCGCGCCTTCGCGCCTCCTTCCGCTGCGTTCGCAACAAGTACAGATGCACATACACCACTATACTTGCTTGTGACCAAAAGCTCTGAAAAGCAGCGCTGTAACATTAGGAAACACATGTGGTCTAGTTTTGTGTTTATGTTGTGTGTGTGTTTTATTTAGTCGGGATTGATGTTTGACATGGCAGAGAGCTGCAGTCCCAACAAAGACTTGACAGTCTAGCACTAGCCATCAGACCTATTTAGGACAACATTTGTGAATTTAGACTGATTACCATATGAAAGAAACAATATCTACACCGGCCTTCAGTTGGATAATCTTGGGCAAAATTGTATGCCTGGATAATAACTTATCAATTCCCAAAGACAACACAGCGTTGCAGGATTTGGGAGCCATGTTTGACATGCTGAGTTCCTTCCAAGGCGTGGATGCTTACGGTGACTGTGGCACTTACCCTCTTGGTGCTTTTATCACTAAACTGAATGTCTTCTTATTCATAAGTGTAGACACTTTTTTTTAAATTAAATATTATTGGTTATGGGTAGGGATGGGTATCGTTAGGGTCTATAAATAATGATACTGCTTAATACATCGATATCTCTGCCAGGCCAAAGGCTGGATATTCCTTACTGAATGACTGTGAAGTGGCATATTGGCTATAACTTACATATTTTACAAAAAGAAAATAACAAACGCATCATCAGATCTACCAGCTGTCATTCACTCACTGCTCTAATTTGCATTTAAAGTCTGGCCCTGTACAAACTATTGACACAAATAATTGACAAGTCATTAACGATCAGTGTTTAGGCAAAACAAAACAATTAGGACAGTACCAAAATAGCACCGGTTCTTGGTACCCATCCGTAGTTATGGGCTCTACTTTCCTATGTTTAACCCATTAATACCTGGAACGCATCTGTGTCACTTTAGATTTCTTTGGCTATTCAAAAATAGCAGATATACAAGCTCATAGCGCGGCACCGAGTGCCGCACTATGAGCTTGTAGATCTGCTATTTTTGAAAAATCTTGAAAACATTTTTTGGGGATTTTTTTCAAAAAACTGTTAGGATTTAGAAAACATTTTTAAGAATCGCCTCAGGTCTTAAAGGGTTAAAGAGCAACACATACATTATGTATGAAGTAATACAGAAAATGTTCCATCCAAGTATGGTTACCCTTTCGTCCAAGTACAAATGCGTGCGCATCTTTTATTCTGGTAGAGACTATACTGATGAGCTGCCAATCAGGCGGTGCTGGGGTCATTTCCTCATGGCTCTGAATGCATACATTTTGGGCCTGACCACATTTAGTAAACAAATTATTGTATGTCAGAGGGCCACTCTCCCAGAGCTCCCCTTCACATGACTGGACATAGAAGCATTACACACACATCATGGTAAACATGAGCTAAAGTTACCCTGGAGCTGTGAATGTACATTACAGTGTAGGTTGGGTGAAGATGTTCCTTTCAATTTCTGTCACCAGACATAGCATGGTGCAAGTGCATGGTGGGGGCAGGCTTACACAATACAATTTATAGCGTCAAGCTATAAAGCGTCATTCTAAATACACAGAATATATGGCAGTGTGTACTTTTAAATGTAAGGATTGCACCTAAATCTTTTTTTTTCCCTTTAAGAAGGGAAGAGGAAACACTTTTAAATCCTTTCATTTCTCAAATGAAATATTCTCTTTTTTTATTGAATTGGCTTGATTCAACTGTGCCTTGTTTGGGTGTTTGCTGGATGGATGGACTGGTGTCTGTTGTCTTTGAAATTGTATCCCTCCATTCCTGGAAGTTTACTTCCCACCCAACCACTCTTCAAACCCTACAGCAACCCTTTTAATTAGAGTTCAGGTGCATTTCTTTCAATTTAGACTTGACCTGACAGGAAGTAAGGGATATTGTGGCGTTTAACTCATTTTTTTTACCAAAATCAGATCAGATAGCGGTTTTGGAGCTTCGTTGCATAGAGTGCGCAGCCCCAAAATTATCTCAGAAAATTCTCATTCTACTACGCTGCCACCACCACAATTTTGAGTGCCCTGACATCATCCATTAAAAGATGTAAATCACTGGTTTCTTTCAAAACTGGCCTGAAAAAAGACCAGGTTTGATTTCCCATCACGTTGATCCATTTCTCCTTTGTACATATAGTTATTTGTATTTGTTGATGACATGTATTAACATGTTAATATTCTATGACTATGCTATGTTAATGAATTAAATACATAGGACCACAAAGGAAACAAGTCCCCAGGACTTTTTTGTGTTAAATGTTGTGTACTCTGTGCCGTTTACATTTCGGACTATTAAAGTATTCAATCAATCAATCAATCAGAGATTCTCGCATTGCATCACATTTATTTGATCTCCCTTTTTATCAGTTCTTACCTGCTTTCTGGGTCTGTAGAATTCTCTCATAGACCCCTTCGTAATTCTCCAGTAGAGTCTTGCTGGTCTGGATGATCTAGAAAGAGACAGCAAAACTGTGAGCCCTTGCTTGTGTTTTAACTAAACTTGAAGCCTACAATATTCCAGAGAGCTATCTACATCTGTTGGCCAAGTGTCTGCATCCTCTTAATGCACAGAAGAACAAGCTTTTATTACAGGCAGAGCAGTGCGCCAGACAGTCAGAGCACATTCATTTGGCCAGAATTGGAGGGAAGGGAGGAAAGGAACCAGAGCAATTCAGACCAAGTTTATTATAAGCCTGTCTCGTTTTAAAAGCTATAGTGCATTGCTGTCACAGGGGTACACCTCCAATCTCCAGTCCTGATGTTTGGCCTTCAAAGCATGTCAGTTTTAGAAGCAGTTAATCAAGGCTTTTTACGTTTTTATGACAAGAGCAACTCAAATGAAGCCTTGTTAACCAGCTTATCTTACATTTAGAATTGGAGAGCCCTGTTTGTGTTCGCACAGCACACCAGTTATTCAGTTGACTCTAAACTTGGCACAAATATTGCTCATGGGTCTGGCCTTTGAACAGGCTACTTTACCCCATTTCAATTTGCATATACAGGTCATTTGTACACTCTGCATTATTGACCCAGAATATGGCCACTAGGGAGCTTGCCCATGGCTGCAGAGGACAGTGGGCAGCTTCAGGTTCCTCTGGATTCACATTGGCGAGGACCTGAGCTGGTCACATCATGTGGACACTGTTGCACTTTTCTTCTAGTAAGTGGAATTATAGCTGTGGAACGCTCATCCTACCATAATTCTCAGTCTTTACTGAGAGCACAAACTCTGCTGATCTGCCTACTGGTTGAACTCTCATGGTGCCCCATAGCACAAACAGAAAGGATTTGGGAATCCATGTGCAAGTTAAATACTGTCTCCCTCATAAACCTACACACACTATCTGGCCACCCAAAAACCTCCTTGGTTCCCTCCCATGGGGAAAGGCACAGTGGTGCTTCAGTAAGTTAATGATGCATATGTTTGCCATTACAGATACTGGTAAATACACCACAGCATTACTGGGTGACATAGACACAGGTCTGACACACAATATGGATCCTTTTTATTGCCTTTTCGGGCACTTCATTTTACTGAGATCATAAATGGAGTAAAAATAGGACATTCTTTTTCTACCTACCCATTTACAGAGTGTGATGACTCGGTGTGAGATGATATAGCTGTGCAATTTCTATTGTGGCAGTTGGTTACAAGGGCCTTAATGTATGTAGTGGGGGTGTAATTGACTTGTGTTGGGTGTAATTGACTAAGTGAGTTAAATGCAGCACAAGGTCATCTGAGCACTCTGCCATGCTCAGCTGCCAAGAAAGAAGACAGGAGGAGAACAGTTGAAAACAAAACAAAAACAAAAAATAAATGAATGAATAGGGACAGTGACACTGTGCCCATGCCATGACGGCTATCCAGAAAGAGATTGAGAAGAAATAGAGCAGAAAAAAATGCAATGGTGGATTTAGGTATGGGCAACATGGGCATCTATTGTGTGTGTGACATTTTCAAAAGTAGAAATGGTGACATCTGCACATCCGGTTTCTATAGCTAACTTGTACGACATCACTTCACCGTGTGGGTCAATTAACCTTGACGGCAAGGGTGGCCTGATTCTGGGGGAGGGACCAACATGAATTGGTTTAGTCTTGCCTTTGTTGACAGTGTTTGGGGGATGGGTAATGTATTTATGCTCCAAAATCAACACACAATATATGAAAAAAGTCATTAGGTGCCCAGTTTAAGAAAAATAGGAAAAAAGAGAAATACACAAAAGATAAAGGTATGCAGCATTGAAGCTATGTCATATATTGAATTTATGAGTATAATGTTATCTAACTACCCAACACATTATTGATTTGGTTGACAGTTGGTGCTGAATGTTGCCTAGAACTGCCACTAATAAGGGGTCAGGGATGTGATCAGGGACATGCAGAGGGACAAGCAGAGGTAACAGGGAAACCCATAATCGTTTTCTAAGTCCTATTTAGAAATGAATAGGGGGTTCAGTATGTGTTGAAATCAAGAGGAGTGAAGAAGAAAAGAAGATCACCTTAGATGTGAAGTTGTTAGTTAAGGATGGGATTAGGAATAGCACAGGATATTCATTGTATACTCTGTATACAGTTAATTTCTAAATGCCTTTCAAAACACCTTTATGATTTGATAGGGAGCATGAATGTAGTTTCACAAGTGAGCCGACACTGCATGTTATGCTAAGCAGCAGTCATGACTAAGTGTGTGTGGTTGTTTGTGGCAGTCCACAGCTGCAGTAGCAGGGCTCAGAGCTGCCACGCACACTGTGATTACTTCCCTAATGGGTGAAGAAATTACTGTCTTTGTGGCAGACTCAGCATCTCAGGGAGGTATTTAAAGGCACATACTGAGGTAAAAGGGGTGGTGCTGTGCTGCCTTCGTACACTAAATACTAGCTAACGTAATTGATGTATTTAGTGGTACTACACGTATTACTGACATCTAAATAGGTTACAAATGAAATGTTTATTTCACAAATGAATTTATCTTGCCAATACAATTGAGCATTAAATTAAACAATACGATTATGCTTCAGGCAGGCTGATGCTCAGGTTACTGGAATTGTATTAAGAAAGTGCTGCAATTCAATATCAAACCAAAAAATAACTTCGCAACAAAATGCAAACCCTGTCCTTTTTGTCAATTTGGTTGGAAAAGCAAAGGCCAATAATCTGTCTGTCCAGTCTGTCCATTCTTAATTCTTCTCTATAGACAATGCCATTTTATATGAATTATGCAGACATTGGACATTATTCTATAAGAGCGCATTGTTGGCTCTTTTCAGTATTTTTTGTTTGTTTGTTTTTCTGTGGGTAAATGGTTAAGGCACTGAGTCCATTCTTGCCAATTAGGATGACAAAGGCTGGTTACTCCCAAAGGGTGTATTCCAACACAATGCTTCAGTCTTCCTCCCTCCTGTCCTTCAAGGCGCCTCTTGATTTATAGTTCCCTTGTTACAAAACACTTAAGCCCACACTCTTAATTTAGGTTAGATTAGATTTTGCTGCCCAAACACCCATCATTTCCCCCATTCTTTGCTCTGACTCAATTTTCCAGACAAACCTTTTACTAGGGACAATTACATAAACTTCCATTTGAAATGATGCATTGAGCAGAGGAAGTTTCACCTTAAAATATGTCCACATCTTTCAAGGCTCATTCCATTTTCAACCTTTAATAACCGAGTCCTTTCAGATAAAGTGTACCCATTACAACAACTCCAAAGCATTGTAGTCTGGCTAGAATGTTAATCCCAGCTACAAATCGCAGACTACTTCTTTAACTCATCCCTTTCCCTCTGGGAAGTTCACTGGAAATTGGAGTAGACCAACATAACATTTGTAACATGGAACAAAGTGTGTTGCCTACTATCTGTGGTCCTTTTGTAAGACCACTTCAAAATAAATGATATTCAGAAATTAAAAGTGCTTCAAATAAATTACTTTTAATGTGACACTAATGGTCTAGGATGCTGTCTTCGCCCTTTTAATATTTTACCATATCAGCCTCACACTTTACAACTTAGGCATTTAGCAGATGCTCTTATCCAGAGTGACTATTAAAGTGCAAGATCAGAGTTACTGGCATGATGCCTAATCAACAAATGATGCAGTAAAATGGTGCACGAGGTAAATGGTTATATTTTTTGTGAAAATAAGTGTTAAATAGCAGATATTCTGAATATAGTAGTATAGTATGTCATATATAGTAATCATTACCATAGTGTTTGTTCAGTAAGGGGTCTCTCTCTGCCTCTCCAGCTTTTAAGTAAAACAGAAAATCTGTTTTCAGGTCAGGATACAAATTGTATCCAATCAGGAGAGAGAACCCATACATGAGACAGGATAAACAAGTGAAATTGGAAGTGGTGACACAAAGAAGTGAGCAAACAAAATATTATATATATATATAACACTATATAATTATAAAATTGAAGCTGTGCATGTGGTCTCCCAGGGTTCTATACATGGTTCGTTCCGAAAAAGAAAATGGAGACGCAATTGCAAGCTTGTCGGCTATTTTTGCCGAATGTTTGCCTATTTTAACCAAGAATAGGGACGCTAAAGTTCATGTGGTTACCGTCAGTACTGTTGCTTTAAGACTCATCAAGTAAGCCTTGCCCAGCCATGTGTCTCCCGTTTCTGTAGCGTGAGTCAGCTTGATGTGCAAGTACACCCCCTGGACATGACGCTAGTATGTGGCAGGGATTTACCCCCATATCCAACCCTTGATGCTGAGTGCCATGCAGGGAGGCATTGGGTCCCAGTCTTTGGTATGACCCGGCCGGGGTCTTTGCTTGGATTTGATGATCAATCAATTCAATCAATCAATTGGAGGGCGATGCCGAGTAGGTAGCAACAGGTTACGCAGTGACGTCTAACTTGTTGATCTGTTCTTTTTGACACGCAAAACCCTACCTAGTGTAAAGAGCCAAGAGACTAAATCCTAACAGCGAATACAGTGAATGCACGCGTGAGGTAATCCAATTCCTCTAAATTATTTCAACCGTGGTTGCCAGGCAATTCAACTGCTCAGATTTTCTACTCATGCTGAAAAACGTCCACACAAACAACAATTTTGTTGTTGTGTTACTGACTGTGCCGCTGTGCGCGCTTGAATTCTTTTCTGGAACAATATCAAATTTTAACAGATTGACCGGACGGTCACTAATCATGGCTGAACAGCTGGAAATCAGCCAATACCGATCGCAGGTCAATTGCTCAGTGCATCTCTAATAGTATATGTGAACAATTAACCAACATACATCTGCATATTATAACCAACATCAATCAATAATAGGCAACAAAGAGTGATACAAGGAATGAGGAATGACAGGGGTGAGAGTCTGAAAGGGTGAGTTTTCAGGCAGAAATGGGGAGTGCGTCTACAGTCCTGACAAGAGAGGGGAGTTAATTCCACAGTTTGTGAGCCAGGAGGGGGAAGAGTCTAGGATTGTTGGCCAGGGTGTCATAGTGAAGGGAGGGACAGACTTCTTGTATTAGCTGAATTGAGTGTGCAGTGTGGGAAGGGGTGGATCATCATCCTGAAGGTAAGGGGGTACCATGGACTTGATTGCATTGTAGGTCATCACAGTGCCTTGAATTAGGCAGCAACTGGAAGTCACTTAAGTGAACACAGAAGGGGGATGTGGAAATTTAGGAGGATTTAAGACCAGTCGTGCCACTGCGTTCTGGATCAGTTGTAGGGGTTTGAGAGAGCATGACGGGATCAGTCGTAGGGCTTTGAGGGTGCATGCCAAAGAAAGGTGTTCTGCTTTCGTTGTATTTTGTGCATGATGCAAAAACAAACACAAATGCCAAAGTTTGAATGTCTTCAATGAAAATGTAATAAATATTCTGCAATCATTGATTAGCCTAAAGTTGAAACAATTAATGGTTGAAATTAGATCAAATGACATGAACTCTAATCCATAATCACACAATCAAAGTGGCTCTGTGCTTGCTCCAAATTGTCACAGGATTATGCAGGGGTTTTAGTCTACTGAAACAAAGTATAATGCGTTTACAACAACATGCTGAGAATCCGTACAAGTGCACAGGATGTGCTGACAGTAATGGCTTCGTCAGTGGCATGTTGCATAACTTCAATCCATTGTCAACAACATTGATTGTACTACTTAACACAGCGGTTATATAACCCTCCCTCCACACATTTCAGTACACCCAAAAACCCAATTATTGATTGATACACACCCCAAACATGTTGTTGTATTTATACATTATGTTTTTGTATGATGAGAAGTGTGCAGTAATTTAATTTAATAGGGATTAGAATTAGCATTGACTGAATAATGTTAAGCAAATATGATAGAATATAGAGAAGTTGACAGTACAATTTATCTAAGACGTATAATGTCCCACTATTCTTTCAGCAGTGGTGAGTGAGTCTCTCAAAGAACAATGCTTTCAGCAGATGCAGTATCCGTATACTGACATCTACTCACCATGTCATAGGTGGTGATGACCTTCTTGAGGACCTCCGTCGGTGGCGCCTGGGGTTCTAAGGTAGGGTACTGGTCTTTGAGGTTGAATAACAGAAGGGGGTTGTTGTCGGTTCCAATCAGCCGAGGGGAAAGGGCCAGAATGCACTGTTTCAGGTTAGCCACAGCAGACAGGCCACAGAGCTCTTTGAACGGAACTATGGCGTTCTGCAGACAAAGAAGGAAAGGGGACATTTGGTAATGGGTTAGCGCATGTAAAACAAAAAAAAAAGAATGACAAATATATTGAAAAGTGATGGGAAAAAATATCAATGAATAGTGATATAATAAGTAGAACTAGATTAAAGCAATTCATGATTTGTCCGGCAATATTGTCATACTGTCCTGATTACAATGTAATATAATATAATAAAAGAGTTTGCTTTATTTTGTTTACATTAGACGCAAATACCTAATAGCTTTTTCACCTCTCTCTCTTAAAAGACACTATGAAACATCCATACAATGATATTGTGAGTTTATGTTAGAAGATGTTGGCCTATTAGAAACAATAGTAGCAGCTCACCCAAACCCGAAGCTTAGGGAAAACAAAATCATATTGAAAGTATACAGCCCTTTAAAAAGATAAGAGGGAATGGTAAATGGTGGAACAAATCAAGGTGTATTATGTGTGCGTTGCGTTCAACTTATTTTATTAATAGTATGTGCTAATGCTAAAACAAAAATCTTGATTCAACTTAAATTCTTCAAACTTTCAACACCATGCTCATCCTGTTTAGAGGTGTGAGTCATAGAAGCTATCAGGAAGTGGTGGAGAGAACACTTGTGTGTCTGTGAGAAGTTTCATTTTAACCCATTAAGACCAGGAACATTTTTAGATTTCTTTGGCTATTCAAAAATAGCGCTACGAGCTTGTAGATCTGCAAAAAAAAAAAAGTAATCTTTGCTTCTGGAGGTCCCTAGAACAAAATATTTTACAAATGTTCGCTTAAAAAAAATATATATATTTTCACGATTTTTCAAAAATAGCAAATCTACAAGCTCATAGAGCGGCACTCGCGCCGCGCTATGAGCTTGTATATGTGCTATTTTTGAACAGCTCAACAATATTGTTCTACTCACTACGATTGAAGCATGGACATGCAATGACCTACCAAGACACACACAACATAACCTTCCTGTGAAAACACAAATCTATACAACATAAACAACCAGTGGGACAAACAATGATGGAGGACGCCCCGGATGTGTGGAAGTCTCAAGGCCAGTGGCTTTGTTATCATACAATGACTGTGATGCAAACAGAGCAAGTAAAATAAATCCTAATAGACAGCATGAAATGAGCCACCACAACAGACCAACCGCAGAGTGTTGTGACAGTAACTAATAGCCAGGATTTCCTTCTGAATATTATTTCTTTGTTTGATGTTCAGAGACTAAAAATATTTAGGACCAAAATGGAAGGCACACATGATGTAATTATTGTGTTCGTAAGTACTGCAGTCAAACACTCAATAAATGGAAGTGAGTAGGACCTAACCCTAAAAATCAGATGTTGTGTTCAGGTTTGTAATGCAAGTGAAATCAACAGTTTGATGTAAAATACTATGTGCATTCTTTGTGATCTTCTAGATCTAGTTGTCCAAACTAAAAGGTAGCATTCATTTCCATGTTCGTTTTCCATGATATTCACAGCATGAAATATTGTGAACTACAAACAATTAGGGGCATAAGGCTCTAAGTGCAGCATCACTTTGTCCTATTTAAATATTATTAAAACCTGTTACCTGGATCTCTAAATACAACCCCATCGGCTTGCTACTAAAAACGGATTTGACCAGGCTACCTCTGAGCTTTAAGTCTCCCTGAATCTGTCTCGACTGTTATGCAACACATACGGATTAGACCAAATCTGATTAAATCAAGCCTGGTGCCGTTACTTTTTTTGGGGTGTTTCTTTTGCATTTTTCTCGTACCGAAAAGGAGCTTTTCCCCCCTTTCTTTTCTCTGATGCTCCACAACCTTTGTAGTAAATCTGGCTATGATCTATGCTGGACGTGGGGCTCAATTTTCTCATAATCTCTCTTTTGGGAGCAGAACATTCCCATGCTTGGAGATAGAATAACAAGCAGTTCATACAGCACATTCATATTTATGTTGGACCTGTTCCTGGGTGAATTGGTTTAGCCAAGAAGCATATGAGAGCAAATTTATATTTTGAGCTCTTACCTGCATGTTTTCTCTCAGGTCTGTCGCCTCCCTAAGTGGCTGCATTGCAGTCTTGAAGACATCATCCACGGCCTTTATCAACAACACTCTCATGGTGGCATATTCTCTACTTCGCTTGCCCTTTCGTACTGACAGTCCTCTTTTATGGGGCTTTCCACCTCCTCTTCGATTGGTTATGGCCACGTGAACAAACAACCAGGCATGTGGCAGAACCTCACCTGTCAGTGACTGTAGGGGTATGTGTCTGAAACCCGGCTGGAGACACTCAAACGGAATTGTATACTGGCCAATGAACTCATCACCAATGTAGTCATCGTCTAGCACCACAAAGCGCACCACGGCCAGCTCAGGGAGGTTGATCTGAAACTCAAAACTTTCATCAAACAATGGGTTGTCTCCATTTTGGTTGACAGTTTTAGTCCTTTGCTCAGCACAGTCAGCGGGAATGCCATGAATCTCCACGTAGACGTAAGGGTCTACCACGTCACCTTTGGCACCTGAGCCTTTGGGTTTGGGAAAGTTTTGTCCACTGATGATCTTGATGTGTAAGAGCTGTGGGGACACGCCTGGCACTGAATCTTTAGTATTGGCACTGAAATATGATACCTGCTCCCTCATGATTGCCGGACGCAGCACATAGCCACAGTTCCCATTTTGACGGAACCAGCCAATATTCAAATCCATCATCAGGCCAGGGGTCTGGTAGTTCATTGCCACTATCTGGCAACCACACTTCCAAAAATCTTGAGGATTCATGTTACTAGAGTCAATCCGCATCGGACTGGGGTAGACTCTGGCCAGGAATTTCTTGTTGTAGTTGACAAAGTCACCTGGGAAATCACTGGCGCAACGACTGGCAAAGACTTCATTGAAAGAGCAAAGTTCCCAGGGCTTCTGACACTGAAAAGACGTTGAAAAGTCTTTGAACTCTACTGACTTGCACAAGGTCACAAGTTCAGAGAGGTCTTTAGACAGCTGGAACTTCTTGGGTGCAATGGTCTGCTGCTCCACAGACTCGATGCTCGTCCTTTGGGACATCTCAGCCCCCTCATCTTCATCCGTCACCTCTCCTTCTGAACCAGTGCAGCTGGTGCCCAGTTTCTTGCCCTTCAGCAGGATCTTCCCCTTCAGCACAGAGGGAGACGGCAGGTAGCAGTCCTCAGGTTTGGGAGCATCTAGATGGATCTTGTCCCCAAGGATCTTTTTCAAATGCTGAAACATGACTTGCTGCTGATTTAAGGAACAGTGGTTTTCCAGACACAGTATGAGTGGGAACTCAGACGCAACAAAGGCATATTTGTTGATGATGTCAATGACACTGCGAAAGACTATCTGCGAGGTCATTGTGTGGCCAGTGTAAATGACGGGTTCATTGTCAGGTCCATCCCAAACATCTAGCTCTACACTGCGGCAGCCCATTTTCAGAGCACGGATATAGCCTGTTATATCAGATGGCCCTCTAAACTGGTCCTCAATCAGGTATGTGTTATGTGAAGCATTGATGTAATAGTGGGTCAAAGGCTGGTTCATGTCCTGGCACACCGTTTTATGTTCAGGGTCAAATATATGGCACTCTGGCGACATAAGGTAATTTGTAAACCCATCGAGGGAAAGCCAGCCTTTAAGCTGTCCCTCTTTTGAGGGCTCGTAATTCTGAATGACCTCTAAGCTAGTGTCTTCGCTAACTTGGGCCATACCCTGCTCTGCCTCCAGAAATATCATCAAGTCCTTAGTATCAAGAAATTCTTTATTGCTGGAAAATTGAACTAGAAGGAAGTAGATTTCTGGTCTGGTGCAGAGGTCATGAAAGACTTCAATGAATTCCTCCTTGGTCACGTCAGAACCTACTTTGTCTTTAGCTTTGTGAAACTCCTTGAATTTGAGCTCTATTTTAACATTTTTAAGTCCCGGGTTTAGATTTTTGACCAGCTGCACAGCAGCACATATGCTTATTTGTTTGCTGTCCTTAACATCTGCTTCATCAAACAGTTCACCAAGCCAAGAGGAACGCATGTTGTTCTGACTGCTCTCTATCATATTCAATGTGTGTTTTCCATAGGATATCAGGTACCTCAACCCTGTAACCCATATGTTGGCCACGTCTGCAGAGTTTGCCACAAGGTCCAATGACTCATAGTTCTCACTGTATATGATAGAAAAAGCACAGTCTTCTGATATCTGGTCATAGGTTCCATTGGTTCTAAAAGTGTCCGTGTTCTTCCCTGTCCGAACTTCCTTGATTGACTTGATGTCGATTTTGGCTTTTTCTGACTCCTTCTTCGAGGGCTCCCACCTCAGAGACTGCATGTCCGCATCTAGCAGAAAGTATCGGTGGTAAATGCGAGAGTTGGAACGCACTTTCTTCAGCTCTGAACCATCCACCATTGCATTAATGCAGTCACTCGCGCTGCTGATTTTCTTCTCCGTAGGCATGCTGCTGAATGACACAGTCTTCTTCCTCTCCCTACGTTGCCTGGAGCCATCCTGTAGAGGAGGAGAGAAGGCAAAGGAGTATGAATACTAAATAAAATGAATACAAAACATTACGGCCGATATTGGCCTACCACAGATAATATATCAGCAGATATAGCAGCCGAGAAAAAAAAGAAATCTAAATGAGATTTAAAAGGCTTCAATCTCATCGCTAAGCAAAAAAACAGCACCTGAAAGAAAGGCTGTTGATCATTCAGTGTGGTACAATGCGATTGTGTTTGGAGTGACTTCATTTTACAGAAATTTAGGTCCTTGAGCTTTGTGTGAAAGGATTTTATTTTACCTACAAGGCTCGCTTTTTCTAGAACTAGAAAAAGTGCTCCTTAGAGCACAGGTCTCCGTCAGGTCAGGTAGGTTATTGTGGGACAGCAATGTTCGGAATTCACCAAGCAGGATGAAATATGAAAAATTGATCTGTCTTTATCACTTGACTATTGAGATAATGTGTACAGATTTGCGTGATGTTTGGACAAAACTTGTAGTAGTAATATAAAAAAAAATGTTTCGCAAAAAAATTACAATCAGCCTCCTGGTGGCGCTATAATAGTACAATGTTAAAAGGGTGGCGTTTGTTCCTCAACATGCGGATATGCGTGCAAAGTTTCACCCCAATTTGAGGCTGCATTCATTTGAGGCATTTTGTTCAAAACGGGCCACTTTGCAAGCTTTAGACGTCAATCTTAGCCAATCAGGATGGAATATGAAAGATCTACCAGATCTGTCTTGATCACATGACTACAGAGATCATGTGTACCGAATTGTGTGAAATTTGGATAAAATCGGAAGGAGTGATATAAAACAATTTGTTTTATACAAGTCGGCATCCTGGTGTGAAATATTGGGGCAGAGGTTCTGCTCTGGCATCCAGGGAGTGTGTGTGCAGAGTTTCGCTGCGATCAAGCCAACAGTGCTGGAGATTAGCTGATATCACACTCACACACACACACACACACACACAGTGCAAAACATAGTCTCGGCCATGCCTTCGGCCTGGCGGAGACAATAAGAGGGGATCGATTCACAGCACACTACAAAAAGGCATAGATATGGACGACTGCTTCAAGAAATAGGCCCATCTGCTTTCATGTCTTCTTGGCAAAGGTACTAAATATTACTGTGGGCATAAAAACCACCAGGCTGGCTGCTTGCTGATTCACTCTCTGTCCTTCTGTTAAGGGTGTTTTCTGGTGTCTGGAGACACAGTCTCCTTTTAATCCTAACCTCTCTGAGCCCAAGAGAAAGGACCATTTAACTGAAAAGAGCTCAATTAGAAACATAATTAGGCAACTTAATTGAAGTGCAAAACTCTTGATTCTGGAGAAGCATGAACCAGCGAAAATACCATCTTGTTAAATAGAATCATCCAATGCATGAGTTACGAATATGGAGGATGAGCAGCTTGGATCCTCCAGTTCCCAGCTCTCACATCATCACCCACTTATGCCAAGATGCTTTCTGTCACACTGGTGTTTGTTGTTTTTCACACTTATACTCCGAGTTAATCATACTAGGACAGCGACCTTCGGGCGCCGGCCTATTTGAGGACACGCATGTCGAGAACGACGCAAGTCGTTACATTTATACTGGCTTGCGGCACAAATGGTCCAATCAGTTCAGCCGATCAGTTAAGCCGACGGTTCGGGTTGGCCAATCAGAGAAGCCGATGCATACAATCTCCCGAACACTCAGAAAATTCCCCTTTCTCAGACCTGCATGCCGAGTTACAGATATTCGTTATTCCATTCGGCTCTGCATACCTCAGGGTTATATGTGACACACACGCCAGGTTTGAGACCGAACAGTCAGACGCTGTCTGAGTTATGCCAGTGACAAATGTTGTGTGACAGACAGAGATTCCATGAATTACAGTATAAAATATATATAATATATATATATGAGAGCTGTCAGTTGGTCTTCTGTAGTCAAGCCAACCTACTAAATCTGAGCAAAAGATTGACTTCATATCAGTATCATGTGTATCATAATAAGACTAGATATTGTCTGGGATTGTGGTGTTAAAGGCTGCATTGTTTTCGAAACTTATCAGACCGTGAAATTTTAGTGAGTTTTTCTAAGAAAAATATTGCATTTGATCCTCACATCTCACTCAGGCTGTGACTAATGCGTGCTACCCAGACCTCACCCCTCACCTTATCAAGCGGATTTTCCTTAATGTGTGAACGCATCTGATTCTCCTGTTGTATGCTACATGTGTGAACGACCAACACCGGACAATGTCCTGACCTGATTCCCCGGACATTTTCCAGTGTTCATATGTGAAGGTGGCTATAGACGTCTGACGTCACAGGCTGGCCTGTGTATGTACAGTATACATATCACTTTATTCAGATTTTACATGCGGTTTTAAAACATCAGGAGGTCCTCTCAAAACCTTGGATATTTGTGGCCTAGTCTACCAGTTTTTTCTTACACTGTTTAGAACTGTGTAGCCTATTCAACCTAGTGTGTTCAGTGTAAGATGCTTTGAATAAAGACATGGGAATCAAATATACAACCTTACAAGTCATCAATATAAAAGGTTACAATTAAATCTAAATTATATTGTACATGCAGAACAGAATAACATCCCATATAACATAGAACAATGGGGCTGCCTGGGCTGAAATATTAATACCTTTTGTCCTTCCTGGTCCCCCCTCTGTATTTCCGGAGAACATTTAATTACCATGCATCATCAGCTATTGGGTTGGCTGGTGTTAAACTGTATATAGATATATATTTTTGGGGCGGTGTAGCCGCCCCCTATAAGTGAGTTTTGGACACCGACCAAAAGATTTGTATACCCCCTAACCCTTCCATTGTTAATGCAAATCGATACTTTTGCAAAGTCAGCCAATCACATTACAGCTAGTGTCATCACCACTAACTGTAATGTGATTGGCTGACTTTGCAAATTCAGGACTGTGATTGGCTAGCGAAACACATGACACATGTGCAGCCCTATGAATAGCAGTATGGACTTTAAAAAAAGTAACTTATCCTTTTTTTAAAGTGAGTCATGTTGTGATGACCACACACCGCCCACTTCACACTGGGTGTGATTTTTTTAAATCATGGAATAAGAACAAATATTTCAAAATGTGTGGAATATAAAAGGTATTGAGCAGTCGGTGCACAAACTTTCAGACCAATACAATGCATGAGACCAGAGAAAATAAAATCACGTTCTTACAGAATGCGTAAGAAAAGTTTGATCATCCTCCTCAGGTAGAACTTTGTTGCAAACATGCTGTGCCATGAAGAGGATAAACACAGCAGAAACAGATGGAGAACAGACATACTGTCAAACTGGGAATGGTATCCAACCTTAGCCGAAAATAGCTGCTCTACAACAAGCCCTGGCAGAGATTAATTAAAAACCTTGCAGTCTCCTTTCCATGGATCGACACCTTGCATCCCTGTTCACCAAAACCTTCCTCTGCGTCCAGAGTTGTTCATGTTATGGATATGAATATGATTATGTAATGATAGTAAAGATGAGAACATTTTAAACAGAACATGACATACTTTTAAATGGGAGCCGTTTGAGCAGAGCAGACCTTAATAATAAATCGATTGAAGAGCGAGTTAGCGATAGGAAGGACTTATTCCTCTACCCCAAAATAAGGCTGGAGGGGCTTCGTCAGTCCTTTGTGCCGCTTGCCATGAGAACGTATAACACGGCACGTAATATGTCTGCATACTTTCACATTTATTGACAAGTGTCTCTTGTTCTGCACCAGGCAGGATTATTGTACAAGGCGAATACATCTGTATACTTTATATTTGTCGAAGGTGTATTTATTGTGATGTTGTGATGTTATTCTTCTGTACCCATTGTACATCTTGTCCTTATCTGTAACTTGTACTGCTGTGCTGGTTCTGGCACCTGAATTTCCCTCGCAAGATCAATAAAGATATCTATCCATCTATTTATCCAAAGCACTTTGCATTCACCCATTCACACACCGAGAGCAGAGGTGGAAACCATGCAAGGCACCAATCTACTCATTGGGAGCAGGTAGGGGTTCGGTGTCTTGCTCAAGATCACTTCCGACACCAACCGAGGGGGGAGCCGGGGATCTAACCGGTAACATTCCCGATTCCCAAGCGGTCGCTCTACCTCCTGAGCCACTTCCAACAGACTGATCTGCCAAGCTTTGACTAGTCTGTGTAAGCAATAGGTTAAACAGCTAACTCTTATTTTACAACTACTACTAATGTAGTAATATAACAGGATAATTTACCTGTAAAATTCCTTGAAATTAACTACAAAATGACAGACACAGACATAATCTCAACCATTAAAACCGGGAACGCATCTGTGTAACCACTTAAACCACTATTTTATACTTTGGCTATTCAAAAATAGAAGATTATTTGTGACGGAGAAGTTGAAGGGCGGTGAGGCAAGTGGGCGCGGCCCCGTGAAATTCTCGTGCTTGTTTCGTGCACACACGGCAAGAGCTGGATTGTAGCTTTTTTTCCCCCGCTACGCTCAGGAGGACAAAACAATAATGATCGCGCCGTGATCCCTGCTGATCCGAGCGAGAACGCCGGCGTCAACCGCTGCCCGTCTGAAACGACCGTAACACTGTAAATCGGTGCTTGGAGGAAATCGGTGCTTGGAGACGTGTCACTTCTCAAAGCATTTCTATGGTACTGTATACTCTGGCTTACACTGTAGTGTAAATAATAGGGAGGCGTGCTTTTTATCTACCTTGGAACTACCCAGCACTGTGTCACCCCAACAGCAGCAAGCAGAGTAGTTTGTGCCTTGTGCACTATAGACAGATAAATTGAGAAAATAGTCTACATGTATACAAAATAAACCCAATTCCTTTATGCAGTCTGTGCTTAAGGAGGTTCATGAGGTTACTGGACAGATTTAAGTCGATATGCATGACTGCAGTTAATCCGTTGTGATCTGAAAAAGAATGTGGACTTTAACCACACTTTAGTTCTATAGCTGTTGCTTGCTAGGTACCATTCTAGTTATGTGACGACAAGCTCCAGCCATCCTGGTCAGGATATCTTATCTTCCACTCGATCATTAATCTATTATCTTCTGAAATATGTATATAACACACACACAATTTTATTATCATGTAAAACCTTCTTCTTTAGAAATGTATTGGCAAAAATATTCAAGGCAAGTCAGCAAAACAAAGGCGTAGGCTAATTATCATATATTGTTATTTCTTAATAATAGTTCAATCAAACTTGCATGATGGGGAAACAACAATTTTTATATCTATACATACCACCATAATAAATGTGCGTGCAGTGCACACACAAGAGAAAAGAGCCAGAGAGAATGAGTGAAAGAGAAAATCTACCCAACTGCGCCATCCCATAGGGATCTGTGTGCATCAAAATCCCCAAGTGGACTCATTGCTTGTTTTTCTGGCTCAATGGGTAGAACGGACTATCCATCTGTACAACTGAGGGCATCACGAGGGACTCCAGGCTATCTGGTCCAGAGAAATATACCTACACCACAATGGTGAGCATCGCCATCTTATGTATGTTTCTTTTACTTGTGGTGAGCATCACCATTTCACTGCATTTCGCTACATTTCACTGACAAGTTTATGGAGGGTCAATCCAATCATCAAACCTTACACTGGAAATTGTATGTTCATGAAGAGCCATGCAAATATCTTGCAGCCCTATTAGCACATAAATACAGCCCCTGAAGCATTTCAATCCACAATTTCAGTTGATAAATCATAAGCCAATCGCCTGAGAGAAGATATAGGCCCTGTTTAGACGACAACAGTCTCTAGAGAAACGGCAAAATAAAATATCAGATGTGCCTTCCGTTTAGATGGCGTTATCGGGGGTTGAAAACATAACAAAGTGAAAACCCCTTCCAGATTGGAAATCTTTGAAAAAGCTCTGCCTCGCGTCTCCATGTAAACGGGCAACACGGGGGAATCCGCAAAATGTGTGATGTCATGGACCACGTCGCGCATGCTACGTAGTATGCCATTACATTGGTGCAGAGCCGTAGAACCACGCTGCATTGGTATGTAAACAAACACCACCTAGCCACCTAGTATGCGAACTACAGTGTTCTCAATCACTGTTGCGCCTCCGTCTAAATGCAGAATAAAAAGTGAGAACGCAACGGCACTTTGTCGTTTTCTCTAGAGACTGTTGTCGTCTAAACGTGGCCATAGAATGGTAATACGGGGACCTTTGCTTGTCATTGCTTTGTAGACAGCTGACAAGTGATTAATGCTGTATTAACTTGAATGTACAGCAGTGGCGTACCCACCATAGAGGCAGGGCAGGCGGCCGCCTGCCCAACTAAAATCTAGCCTCCCCTAGAAAATAAAGTAAAAGACTGAAAAACAGGCAGTGAAAAGAATCCAAAGAGAATAGTGGCCGTCGGACCTCCTCGTCCATACACGCGGGCAGGCAGCCAATCACTACCGTATCCATTCAGCAGAGCGACGTCGACTATAGTGATGCAAATGTCTGCCTTTATCTTCATGGGGTGCCAGGAGTGCCAGGTGTGGGGGTCTGGGCCATCACCTGTACTCACCTGGCATAAAAGGGGCTCTGAGTCTGAGTCGAGAGCAGCTTGAGCCATTAAACTACAACATGAAGAGACCACCGCTGAATAATTGATTGATTGATTATACTTGCATATTGCTTTTATTAATGTTTTTTCAGTTTTGTAGTCAGTGTAGTGTTGTTGTTAACCTGTTTCCCCCAAGATTTCCCCCCAACATTTTTCCACGAGTGGGGGGGGGGGGGGGGGGGGTTAGGTAGAGAAAAAAATCTCGCCTGCCCTAAATGTAATTTCTGGGAACGCCACTGATGTACAGTAGCGGAGCTGATACAATTGACCATGGATTTGGTCTGCATGATAACTGTAGGCTAAACATCAAGTGACATTTGTATGCAACATGATCAACAAGTTTACCAGACAAAGGAGAACACAACTTAATTCATTTAGCAATTCATATAGATACAGCAACATTATTATTTTTGTATGAGAAAATAGAAGTACATTTAATTTGGTCAGAGGCTGGATAAAATCAGGCTCCATATAGATTCCCTTCTTTCAAAACCAAAGACTGACCTTTTACATGGTGCCCTGAAGGCAGACATGATCAATACAATTACAAAAATGTACTCCATAGTTACACATTCACACATGCATGCTATAGTATAGGCAAGGACCACTGCAATAGTCTGCTTAAATACTTTAAGTTTCAAATGAAGGACATCTTTTGTGGTGTTTACAAGAGTCTCCAACTAACCTATAAGCGTATTATAAGCATATCATTTTGTTATTAGAATTGTACTTCTCATCAGTACCATATCTACTGTATGCTCTTCAAATGAAGACCCTTTTAATATCTGGTATGGACTGAATGTCCAAAATAAATTGAATGAGAAAACCTTTGAAATTAATTATTGTGCTTCCATATAGGGATGTCCGATATTATCGGCCTCCCGATATTATCGGCCGATATTAGCATAAAAATTGATATCGGGAAAATATCGGTATCGGTTTTTGAAAAAAAAAAAGATTTTTTTTTTTTTGCTTTATAAATAAGTTACAGGAGTTCTTACTGTATATGGTGTGTGTGATATGAAATTTGAGCTTACCCACACAATAATCCCCGCATATATCGGTATCGGTTGATATCGGTATCGGTAATTAAGAGTTGGACAATATCGGTATATCGGTTATCGGTAAAAAAGCCAATATCGGACAACCCTACTTCCATACGCATGTGCAGGTCAGCTTAATCTTGACTTTGTAACCTACAACGGGCGCATTTTTACGGCCACGGTAAGATTTAATATTTCACAGGACAGGACCTTGAGAATATGTCATCAACCACAGCCAATATACTGACATTTTGATTAATTACAAGAAGCGTTTCTCATTTCAGATTGCGTGCATCATTTCCCAATCAAGAAAAAAAGGCCAACGCCTACTTAGATGTAAGGGGATGAGGATAGGGAGGGCTGCTACGCTCCAATGCTCTGTCCTATTAAGTACATTGCAAAAATGTGTGCCTCACTCTTCTGCAACTTAATCGTACATCTATCCTTCTATAAATCACGCAAATCTCTGTGTGAGTGTGCGTGAGTCTGTCATTTGCGGATCTCGAGAACCATCCAACCGATCGTCCTCAAACCCGGCATGCATATCGCTGAAAACCAGAGGGAGTGCGGTGCCCGTGTGAAGTTGGTCGGAACGGCAGTTGTCCAGAACCACCAATCCGACCAATATGCCAATAAATGGGCATAAATAGAGATCCAGTCTCCAGATCGCCCAGCCCTACTGTCTGCCCATTATGGGCAGACAGTATGACTTTTTTTGCCTCGACAACGATTAAGTGGGTCAGACTAATCGATTTAGTCGATTATATTTTTTTTTGATGATTCGTTGGAATAAAGAAATAAAAACAAAATTAAAATTGATTATTCAATTAACCTACATGTATATGAGCAAGATTAAGTCAGAGGTTCTAATGTCGGTTTCGATATATTTTTGATGAATTGCCCAGCCCTAGCAGACAGATACAGAGATCTTCATATTATAGGGCATAAAAGGGACACACGTGTAACATGCAGACTTGCGAGGTGCATCGTTGCTCCGTTCCGCGCCAAACTTGGCATAAACACTGGTCAGGGATCTGCCATCAGAATAGCCACACCAGGGGCCATGTGTGGCCGGCCCCTGGTGTGGTCTTGATTCTCCACATTCCAGCTTCTATTTTGAAATATTGATCAAACTGTCTAAGGTAGTTGAATAAAATACTGTAGCTGAATTGTTGGCAGTTTTATGTGCTTTGAGTATAGCACTTTATCTAACCGTTTTTAAACGTGTTTTTAAAGCTGTATGACATTAGGCTTATTAGGATAACCCATCTGGGCATAAGGGCAGAAATAGCCATGTCTTACAATTAATTTAGCAGAAGTGTGATCACTGCTAAGTCATTGAGCTACCCTTGAAACAACTGCCTGCTGCCAGTCCCACTTCACTTCATCCCCAGACAAGTAATTCAGTGTCACCTGAGCAAGCACACGAAGAAATAAGGCTTCATGCATGGGAATGAGTGTAAGCCGGCTTACACTTTGACAGATCTTTAATCAATCAATCATGTCAATATCCAGTGGAACTGGTTAACACTGCTGGATATGGACCAGACACCTGAACCACCTGGACAATTAGGTAATGCTCAAGCCGCCTCTTGGAAAGATTACTTTCACAGGTCATCCACCTTAGGAAGAGGAACAGGTTGAGTGTGTGTCAAACAGACAACCTGATTTTGGCAGATTTATAAAGTTTAAGTGGTAATAAGCCTGAGTTTTAAATAAATGAATTGATAACAACAGTCAGTTAATACATATAGCAATAATAGCTTTTTCCAATGGAAAACTTAATTGAATTCACCAGAAGCCAAAATATTTAGTTCAGTTTAGTTTTACACAACTTCTTAAGCAAATACTCTGGTCTGCAATTTCTAGACGAAGACTGGAATTCTACCTTCTGTATTTTGTAAAAAATACTATTATATATATATATATATATATATATATATATATATATATATATATATATATATATATATATATATATATATATATATATATATATATATATATATATATATATATATATATATATATATATATCAGGCTGTCAACGTGTTTTTAAATCAGAATTAACTTCCAAAAAATGTAAATGCATCTCTCTTCTTGATGGAAGATATCTGATATTGATTGATTGATCATATCCATCTACTGTATATTCCGGTGTGCTTGTCTATTAATCAATAAATCCAATGGAAGAGAGATGTCAACTAGACGTACAGAATGCGGACATAATCTGATGTGATGTCAGCAGGTCAGAGCACTGTATGCTGATTATGTAAGTGATTATTATCAGCTTACTATGGAAATGCTGAATATTTCCAGCCTGTCAGAAATAATAATATTTATAATCAAAAAGATGATTGGATAGTGTTGTCAAACTATACAAGCTAATTTAGGCCTAATATCATAGTCTTACAATGGAGAGCATGCCCACCAGGAGGGGCACGGCTTTGGCGTTGACGCATTTGCCGGTCTGATCAATAGTGAATATATTTGGGGTGAAACACCAGTTTTGTTGTAGGCATCGGCTTCCCTGATTGGCCAACCGGACCCATCGGCTTCACAGATTAGCTGAGCTTTGTGTCACGTTTGTGCTGCAGCAATATTGGTTGTGTGTAGAATAGAACTCCATTCCTGCATGCTCATGTATAGTACAGTGGGTTTTGTCATGCAGTTACAGTATCCACAAATAGGCCTATAGGCCTAGCAAAATAGGTCGCCCATAAATATGGGTCACATAGTCTGACTTCACAAATAATTAGCCTAGTATAAAAAAGTATAATGGTCACAATGTTTTAGCATTTTAAGAATCTTTCAAAATGATTTCTTTATAGCGAAAATAGACGATCTACAAGATCACAAACTGTCATGAAGAGGTTTTGCAGCATGTCTATTTCTTCGTAATTTGATGTATGTATCATATATCAATGAAGAATATAGGGCTTAATTGGTAATTTGATGGCAATGTGTACCTGTGTTATTTTAATGCAGGCTAGTAAAAATAAGGCAACATAAACACATAAGAATGGAATAAGTGTGAAAACCCCATTGGTTTGTGATCAGATTCATACTTAATGAACAGTGAAGGCAACAGGATTAGTTAAACCTGGCAGTTATCAGGCTAACTTCACAGCTAATTGCTAATTGCAGCTAATTTCCATTGCTTTCATGAAACCCAGTCATGGATAAACATATCCAGGATAACCGGCTAAGTTAATCTGGCGAGATAACTCAGCTTTCATGAAACTGATTCATGCCTTAACCAAGATAAATTCATCCAGGAATGAGGATAGCTGATAAATCCCGGCTTAGTCTGTTATCTAGGTTTCATGAAACAGGCCCCAGTTTGAATAAAATTGGCATCCCACCCTGAAATTTTGTTTTCTGTTTATAAAGAGCTGGAGAGACAAGGAGAACCCTGTTATTTAACACACACTATTATTGAATACACAGCAACACTATAGCAAGGATTGCTACGGGAATATAGAGATCTTTAGCACTTATTTTAATAAAGAAATATCACAGCACCTTTATTACTCTCCATACCAATATGTTATTTTACCAACAAAATAATGCAAAGAATACCAAACAATAGCATGTCCCTGGTAAAGACAAATCTGACTCAGGTGTAAGGTGGGAGTCAACGATTTAGACATTGCTTAATTAATACTACAATTAGCCACCCTTAAGACTGTGTTGTTACAGTTCACTGGTGTAAAAACTATTTTAAATGGTTCTGAAATGTTAGTAGACACAAAAGCATTCTTAAGCGATGGGTAAGCTCTTTCATTATAGCATAACTGTACATCCTACAGTAAGTGTAGGTTGCTTTTTAGTTTATGGAGTGTCATGACCAACACACCTGAAATTGCAATCAAGAGAACGCGCAACTGTTCATTACGATTAACATTCAATAACTCTGAGATTAAATAATGGACTGATTTGTTATATTATTTGTGTTATATATGTTAATGTATTTTTTCACATAAGAAAACATGTAGGTTTGATGTGGCCCTATCTGCTTTCCCTCCACCCAACTTCAATATAGGTCAGGTATCACAACACTGGAGTGCAAGAGCTCTTCAGATGAGAACATGATGGTCCTCCTCCTGACCACATCGACCCAAAGCAGTTTAACCATAGTTCTGAATGACTAGGATGTGAATGAATGTTAGGCGTGCTTTTTACCGCCAGCATCTACTGGTCCACAGTCGCTGCCAGTAAAAACAAAACAAAAAACATTCCATCTTGCAAGTAAACAAATTCCAATTTAAAAAACTAACACTCCTTACTGGATCTGACACCTCAGCCAACTGAGCCAAATATACAGTGGTGGGAGTGAAGAGAAGTGGATGCACAATGTAATGGACTGACTGGGGCATGTGATGATTTGCCAGGGTCGTCAGGAGTCAGTTCACTTAAAATTCAGTCCATTCAAAATGTTAACAGAAAATGCGGTGCATTGGCCAATGACAGAGCATTCATATTGAATTATAATTAAGCTGAAAAGCAATCCTTCTCATGCTGAACTGGAAATCTATGGAATGATGATAAGACTTTTGAAGAAAATGTACATCTAGAATTGATTGAAAGTCAAATGACCCCACTATCTCTCTATGACTCTCTAATGAATCCCCAGGACCTGCAGCACACGCCACTACAAGTTATTAATCTTCTGCTGCCACTACGTTTTGGCCCCAACTTGTCAGACTTGACCATACCGTGACTCATGCTGACATTTTCCCTTCTGTTTTGTACTGAGAAATGACTTAAAATGACAGCATAAGGACCTAAAGTGCATTGTACCAATTTGTCATGAGTGCCAGTGAAGGTTCTTATTATGTAGTCTGACATTCTCCTTAATGCGTTTAGGGCATTGGTAATGCTCCAAAGGGCATAATTTGTTGGCTGAATCCTCTGGCACTGGACCACCTCATGAAAACCTTGGTACTGTAACTGGACCGGTCAGTTCCACAATACAGTGGCAATGTCAAAGAATGTTATTTAAATAAAAGACCTCTATCCCTAACAGAAAAGCTTTGAGGTTGAATCCAACATGGCTTTTTAGGGGGCTGAAATGTATTCTGCTATTTCTTATTCCAATAGGTTCGATTTAAGTTTGTCTTTTAAGGCGGTCCACTCCAGGCAGAACAGCTCTAACTGACAGGAGTGGGAACCGAGACAGATCCTTGTGTGGTGAGAGATTACTTGGAGCTTTACAAGCCAGAAATGTCAATATTACCTCCATCAATCTCCAAGCAGAGAGAGTGTCAAAGTTCAACATGTGCCAAGAATGTGTTGCCTTCAAAAACTGCCTCGGAAAAGGCAAGTAGGAGCTAGACTGTGTCCAAGTCAAGAGAATGCACCAAAAACGAATGGGCCTAATCTGTGTATTGGTTATATTGTATGGTTACAGAATGAGAACCAGGTTTAGAGATTCAGAACCAGAATGAATTCCTTTACTTTTTCCTCCAACACAAACAGCATGTTTCTTGTGTGGGCATATACTGTAAGTGGTGTCTTCAACCATCACCATCGTTTTGAACACCTAACTGCTGAAATCTGTGGTTTTCTTGTGTGTGTGTGTGTGTGTGTGTGTGTGTGTGTGTGTGTGTGTGTGTGTGTGTGTGTGTGTGTGTGTGTGTGTGTGTGTGTGTGTGTGTGTGTGTGTGTGTGTGTGTGTGAGTGTGAGAGAGAGAGTGAGAGTGAGAGAGCGAGAGAGAGCTTATTTAAATGAAACATGCGTGTTGTCCTCGCGAGCTGTTTCCCTTCCAATACAGACTGATGATAACTGACACATTCGAGAGAGCAATAATAAGGGACACATCACCACAAAATATGTCAACTCAACGCACAGCATATGGCTCTGATCATCATCATTACTGGCCTGCTCTGCACTGTAAACCCCCACCATTCATTGTGCTTACATTAGCCATGTTTCATATGGGCGAGGTTGCTGGAAAAGCAAAGCATACGAATGCGATATAGAACGGGAGGGGTGGTGGTTGAATCCGAGCGGCACAAATGCTGCATGTCAAATAAGCCATGAGGCAAGAAGACGAGAGAGAAGCAGAATAATCACATCCACACACACTGATCCTGTAACAGCAACTTAAGACGTTACCTTAATAATGCTGCTCCTGCGTGGTATTCCAGATTTATTGGCATCCAGTCCCACAGAGGTGTTGTTGGCGGTGGCCGATGTCTCATGCCCGGCTTGGCTGCCATGAGGCGGCACGGTGCCGTGACACCCCGTGCCGACCATGTTGTTATTACCAGGTATCCCACCACCACAGTCCCCGTTCGAGACGGAGCCTCCTTCGCAATGCGTCTTGCTGCCAGCAGCTGCTGCTGCCTCCTCCTCCTCCTCCTCCTCCTCCTCCTGCTGGTCGTCGCCCGGCACGGCTGTGTGACTGTGTCCTGGATTTGACGAGGAGGGAGGCACGCTGCTGCTGTCGTTCTCCCCGAGCTCCGCCATAGGCGCTTCTAGCACACTGGAGCTGTCAAGCTGCAGGAAAACCTCTTGTGTCTCAGCTTTTTTTTTACTCCAATTTCCTGCCTGGCCTGTTATTGTTATTGCCTCGTAGTAACATGTAAAGAAAATGTGTAACGTTCCAGACAGTTCATATGATCTGGCAACACATGTTCATCATCACCGCCACGCTGATATCAGCGGAAACGCTGCTTAACGTGCATTGAGGTTCTGTTGGAGAGGAAAGAAATCAAGACCGATTAGCATACTTAAAGGCTGCATGACAGACAGTAGTCAGTAGTATAAGCAGTAAGCACATATGAATGTGTTGGTTACAGCCCAGAGGAGCTCACTTATATACTCAGCAGTACGACGGTGTCGCTTTGCAACAAACAATGGGAACAAATAACAGATCTACAAACTTAGAACGCCGCACCGGGGCGCCGGGATAGTTTGTAGATCTGCTCTTTTTTTTGCAAAGCGACGCGACACCTTCGCGCGACGGAGTCGCGACTCGCTTCAAGACGCGTACAGTACAGCGGTTGGTTGTTGTCTTTTTGTCTCCTTTTTTATTTATTTTACTTAGTCGCACAAGCCCTTTCGGTTCAATAGACAAAAATGACGTCGTTTTCATAAAGGGGAAATTGTCGACGCGACTTTGTTTTTCCCCTAGAAAATACGTCTGGTTAAGGTTTGTTCGGCGAAAGGCGTTGTTCAGTGGTTTCCTTTGAAGCAGATGTTACCACGGGGGGTCAGGTTGTCAACATGAAACATTTAAAATCATAAAATCCAGAGTGCCGTGTTTTTTCTCAAAAGAGGATGTTACTTTCTCTATTCTGTTGACCATTATCGAGACGTTTGTGTAAAAATCCCCCAAACAGTAGTACCTCTTTTCTACCTTCAGTCACTGATACACAGCCCACTCTCACCGTATCTTAGAATGTTACAACAAAAATACATCTCCTCTGTCTTAACTCTAACCACAATTCAGATCCATGCCGACCCTTTCTGCTTTTCATACTTGCCTTTTGCTGTCGAAGAAAAGAGATCGTTCCTCCATATAAGTTGCTGTGAGTGTGAGCTTGTGGCTGAGTGAGTTTGTGTGGAGGAAACTGCTGCTTGCTGTGTGTAGTTCTGTGTACTAAAGCTAGTAGTTGCTAGCTGGCTAACCTGCTAGCTAGGTAGTTTTCAGTCGAGCGAAAAAGTCCAGCATCACCAGTTGCTTAGTAAAGGACAGAGGTGGAAAGTAACTAAGTACATGTACTCAAGTACTGTACTTAAGTACAATGTTAAGGTATTTTCTTTACTTGACTGGAGTATTTCCAATTGTCAGTACTTTTACTTCTACTCGATCCACAGCTTTATCTTAGAGACAAATATTGCACTTTTACTCCACTACTATTTTATAGGCGATGGGACGCAAAATTGTGAGCTGAGCTTGCAGATCGGCTATTTTCAAACATTTTAGTACTTTTTACTTTTGGTACTTTAAGTATATTTTGATGCCAATACTTTTGTACCTTTACTCAAGTAACAATTTGAAGTTGAACACAGGCCTTTTACTTAGTTTACTTAGTATTTCTACACTGTGGTATTGCTACTTTTACTTGAGTCAAATGAGTACTTCTTCCACCATTGGTAATAAAGGACTCGGCAGGAGGCAGTGATTTTGTTATCTTTATTATATAGCCTAGCTTACCGTCCCACAGTGTTTCACTGTTTTACCATTCACTTTGTGTTCGATCACTTACAACAGGACCACTCATAGTTAGTTACAGTCATAGAGTTATAATATATCAGTTACAGTAATGTATGTATTTCTCTTATAAGACACCGGAACTCCTCGGTCAAAACATGCACATTGAGCTTCGGAAGTTAAATCTAACTGAGCCGTTTCAGGTAGGAGCCTATTTATTTATTTAGGACGTTTACCTGATTTTGATTGAAGAAAAGTGAGAACGTTGACTTCACCATGATTTCCCTTTCATTTACTCTCAAGTGAGGCATTGCATCAAGATCAACGCAATACACTGTAATACTGTGTGTGTGTGTGTGTGTGTGTGTGTGTGTGTGTGTGTGTGTGTGTGTGTGTGTGAGAGAGAGAGAGAGAAATGCTTACCAATTTGACAGCAACATATGTTAATTGGTCAACTACAGCAAATAAACGTGTTTTGCTTGTTTCTTGTGGTATTGACAAAAGGACTTTGGCATACATAACAACTGCTTCTCCACTTTCAATTTCACGTCATTTCATTCTTGTACAACAGAGCCATCTGCTGGTGTATATGTGCTATTCATTCTTGGACTCAGTCATCATCACAGCCATGGTCAGCGTGCATTAATATCGTTTTATTTTTCTGCCCACTTTTATATAACCAGGACAATGTATGTTTACACAAAGTGACACCTTTAGGCATACAAGTTACATTTACACTCTTTGAAAATTTGACACTGAGAGAGAATAGATAAACCCTGTTGTTACAATTTAGGCATTTAGCAGACACTCTTATCCAGTTCAGAGCAAGCAACAAGAAAACCCAAGTCAACCCTCATTAGTTATTGAGATATACTAGTCCACTGTATTACTATATGAATACATGTTATTAGATTAATAACAGATTATGAGGCATTACACATTTTTATATTTTACTGTATGCTATGTATTCTAAGTTTATCCTTTGACTTCAGGCTGTTCTCCACAAGCTTCTCCCAGATCTGTTGAAACACGTGGCACCTTCCTCACTCTTTAAAAGCTGGTGACACCCTCCCATAACCATTCTTCCTGATATGGGAGATTGACTGCCATGGTCACACATCTAGCTTACATTGACAGTTTGGCAAACTTGTCTCCCAGGGACCAAACAACCAACCAACAAAGGAATGATTTAATCAAATCCCAAAACAAACTGGTCCGGCTACTGCTTGGCCTTACATCTACAACTCATTAACCCCTGCTCATTTTGCTAGGGTCAGATGGCTCAGGGTAGAGGACAGAGTACAGCAACTTGTATTGGGCCTGGTCCACAAGATACACTACACCACAAAGACACCCATGTACCTGTCAAACTACTTCAAAAACGTTAAAGACGTCCACAAACACAACACCATCACACAACCCAGATTGAACATGATTAGTGTACATATTTTTCTTTTTGATTTCTAACTGTTTATGTTATGTTTTGTATAGTATTGTATATTTGTCTGTCATTAAATGTTTCGATGAATTGAGTACAATTCTTAGCAGACCTTGTATTGAACTGTAGTTTGCTATGCTTTTTTTTTGCAAACTGCTAATAAACAATCAATCAATCAGTCACCCTTTATAGTATAGGGAAAGCATTGGGTAAAGATTAACCACATGGTTGAATGTGAGGATTTATCGTCTGTATGGTGCCCTAATTTCATTGCTGCATAGGCATGTAGCTTGACACCAGGCAGCCACAGATTTATTTCCGCATCCATATGTTTTCTTCAAATCAGGACAGTTGATGTACTGGTCCACATATTGACAGGGGTCAGCTGAAATGAAAAATGACAAAATAATGAACTGTCACTTCATCATGCCTTTAGTAATTGTCAAATACAGTTTAATCTAGTGTTTATCTCAGTCTACTGTAACTGGTAAAATTCACCACTTATGATAAACTGGACTATTGATTACTCATATATATATATATATATATATATATATAGAGAGAGAGAGAGAGAGAGAGAGAGAGAGAGAGAGAGAGAGAGAGAGAGAGAGAGAGAGAGAGAGAGAGAGAGAGAGAGAGAGAGAGAGAGAGAGAGAGAGAGAGAGAGAGAGAGAGAGAGAGAGAGAGAGAGAGACGTCATTTCTTTTTTTGACGGGGGCCCCGCCCCACCGTGGGGGAGCACGGCTGGTGAACTAGAAGAAGACCACATTTCTTTCAATCATACTGTAACATCTGTATATGTATATATATATCAATATACATGATCAATATACTTACTGCAAAGCTTATTTTCACAATTATTGGGACAGGAAGCGCATGGAGGCCCAGGCTGATAAGGTGCCACACCTACAAAGTTCCCACTGTTGGATGAATTAGGAAGATAATTGTCATAATCTCAAGGAGATCCATAGCTTTTTTTTCCCCTTCTTTTTTTTTGTCACATTACAAACTGTAATAAGTGTCACAAAGAGAGTGTTTTAAAGAAAACATACGCTTAACTAACAGTGTGATGTAAAAAGTAGCCAATATGATGTGGACCTCTTACACCCCAAGCAGGCCACAAAGTTTACATTTAACATACATTTAATGTTTTCTGCCTCTTCACAGGAATCTATCAGCTGCATTTTGCTATAGGTTCCTGAGTCTGTTTGCAAGCCTTAAGAACAACTCTGGCTTAAGCCTTATAACCATATTAAATTGGTATCCAAGGGGGAAGTAAGGGGGCAAACTCAGCTGCTGCTGAAAAACATTAACTCAATTCCTCATTCTAAAGTGTTCTCTGCTGGCATGTTGTCCACCGATTTACAGGCTTTCTCATCTGCATTCAACAATAGATCATTTATGCCATCTAGATAATCTGACAAAACCCAGAGATAGCTACAATTCATGTCCAATGTGGATTTTTGACAAGATGAGGATTAAATGTTGGATAGTGGATACTGGTTTAACTTACGCTCGGTAATAATGGCAGGCATAGAAGTAGTTAGGGTTGCAGTGTTTCATTCCACAGCCTATTTTGTATGAGCTGTACCACACCACCTGGACCAAGGGAAATCATTGTTAACAGGACGGAACAATAATTGTATTGTTGATACTTGATACAATTATTATTAGGATTTCTTTCCATATGAGTTGCGCAGTTCAGCTGCTAATTTGTGGGAATGAACAGTCCCTTTCAAAGATCGAAACACATCTGCAGCTCTCAGAATACCTTATTATTCTTAATCGTAATTTAGTCTTATGAAAACTAACAGGTTTTGAACTGACCTGTTTGTATTTTATTTGAACTAAAATAACAATAACATGAGATTTCAGGATGGATATTTGTTGATATTTCAGCAATACTTGTGCAGTTGCAAAATTGTAAATGGCTAGAGGGAATCAATAAGCTTAAATTGTGATTGTAGTATTCTGTCATGATTTCATGACTTCCCTCCTCCCCCCAAATGTGTTATGTCCTTCCGGTTCATGTGCACCTATTGGACCTCAAGTATGAAGAGAACATCAACACCATTACGAGGATGGCCCAACAGACAATATATATATATATATATATTGCTATCCATTCTATTTTCCAAGACAAGTCTTGCATAGTTGCTACCACTAGTTCAATTGTAGGCTACAAGGGATAGTTTCACTATGGCTCGTCATTTCCGATGTTAAACTGACTGATCCCTTTACCTGTGTGTAGTGCCCGGTCTCTCCTCCATTGGTGGATCCATTGGGGAACAGATAATTTGCCACCTCGTTATGCCAAGCCGTGATCACCGTAGCCCAGTCGTGTTCCGCATTGGAAAAAAAGAGATTCTCACCTAGTTCATAGCCTGTTTGTTGGCGAAACACATGACAGATCTTTTGATTAATGGATGTCTTTTAAAACACTGCATGAGTTTCCTTTTAAACAAAAAAAGGGGGATTTTTACTCACGCCCCATAAAAAATGTTATTTGGGAAACAGTGCTATAGATAGAGGAAGGAGCAGGGAAGGCAAGTGAACCATACTGTACCATTCAGTAAACGGGTGCTGGGTGGTCCATGTTCCTCAATGCAAGAGTCAGCCCAATCCTGGGCAGACTGTGCAACATCATTACTCCAACTCTATGAAGGGTTAGGGTTATTTCCAAAATGAGGACATGTGAAAAGGTTATGCTTACTCTTGCAAAATGAATGATTTGCTGGCATCCCCCTCCCACCCTCTTATCTAGGGAAAGTTGATTAGCTACAGATGTTCTTTAACAGCATCACCCTGCTTCAGATTAACAGGTCAATAGGAAAAAGAAAAGATATAATAATAATTTGAGTCTGGACTACCACATGGACATATCAGTAATGTTAGGATACTTTCAATTTTTAATGAATGTTATTTATTTATTTTATTGTTTATTGTAATAGTCCTTCTACCCCTCATCTTATGGTTCCCTAGTTTTACAAACATTTTCAAAAAGTTTAGATTTTTTCAAGGATCTCAGGAATATTCTGTGGGTTATGTGGCCCTGATCTTTACACACCTCACTTTTAATGTTGTAAAGTTGGTCATCTAGGAGCTTAGTTTAATTATAATGTTACAATAGTAACTTGTTCCGGATGACAGATGAGTGCAACTTTAAATGCCAAAATCGTTAGTTGTTAGACATTATTGTTCTTCCTGGACAGGCCTTATGGTATTCTTATGTACTTATGATACTTATGTATGGAATTATGAAATGTATGTGTTTAACAGGCGTACCATCATTGCCATGTCTTCAGCAGTAGGTTTAACTGCTCTTCTTAATGCATTGTGGGTGTTAACGATCTCAGCCTGAACGTCCACATTATTGGTACAAAGTTCTATGCACACGCACGCGAGCACACACACACACACACACACACACACACACACACACACACACACACACACACACACACACACACACACACACACACACACACACACACACACACACACACACACACACACACACACACACACACAATGTCAATGTTAAGAAGAGTGATGGGTAAACATTTAATGGGTAAACACAAGGATTATATTTACTCTGGTACAAATGTCTTAATCTACTCACTCATAAAAGGCTGGCATTAACAAAGCAAGGTATAGCTTTATACAATAGAATTGTGCCAACTCCTATAATCTCTGTAAGATTTGTTGGCATGGCCTCAAGGAAAATGTCTTGCTCAAAGATATTTTTATATTTTAGCAAGGAGTGGAGATATACTTTATGCTTTAGGGCTGTGGTTCTCAAACATTATCATGTCAAGTACCCCCAAATGTATGTATTTTGCTGCAGACCCCCATCTGATATTTCTTTGCCCGGGACCCCCATAAGACATTTATGTTGTAATTTCTTTTTCAAATAGTTCCAAATTCACAATTTCAAAATTATTTGAGATTTTTAGAAAATTGGAGATCTACAAGCTCACAGCACATTGTGATGCTCTGCGTTGCTATATTAACAAATGTAGCTGTGGACCCTCCTCAAAGACCCCTGGGGGTCCCCTGACCCTACTTTGAGAACCACTGCTTTTTGTCAAATTAAGTTGTTGTTTTTTTAACGTTCTTTAATCCTTTGAACCCTAGGAGTCCCTATTCTGGGACTAACATTTGGCGAAAATAGCCGATCTACAAGCTCATAACTCACGCGTTGTGAGCTTGTAGATCAGCTATTTTTGGCAAAACATTTTGTATAGTGTGAAAACAGGAGGGGGCATAGTATAGAACCCTGGGGGACTTCTGTCAACTAATAAGTATATAGGATTTAAGTAATTAAACACCAACCCACTCTGCGCTAAGGGAGATAAAATGTCTAAATAATTAAGCAAGACCACTGTAACATCACTATTACTCACCTGGCTATGGACCCACATTGCAGGATATATTGAAAGAAAGAGATTTGTGTTAGTTTTTCAATAATGAATGCAGCAGAAATTGTATTTTTCACTGTCAGGATTATTTAATGCAACATATGTTTGTACAGGAGTGCCATTTGTCCAAGATATTCTTTTTTCTTTTGAAAAAGTCTGCTTACCACATTGCATCCAGACTCAGAGAAAACTCCAGGCAGTATTAAGAGACAAACCACTAAAGCATACATTGTCCTGGTTAGGTAGGGAAGATGCCTGTATACTGTAAATATAAAAAAGAAATGTCATTGAAATGTGAAGTGCTATTAATATCTTTCAGATATTTGGGATGTGTTGAAAGCTTAAAATGTGCAACTTTTTTACCATCAAAATTGACAAATAAAAAAAACAAATGATGCTAGAAATAATTTCACTCATTGAAATATAGATTTTTTTTTAGCAGAAATGGCATTACGATAAATATATTAGGGCTGCCAAATTTCCAATACAAGATATTTTAGTTTAAGTTATTGCAATCCTCGTAGTCAAATTCTAAAACGTCCATATAGCATTGATGTCATGGTGAAGGCTTACCTGCACAGAAGTTCTTAAGAAGTTGCGGTCACTCTTAACAATGTCCTCTCCTTTTATAAAGCCAGCCCACCTGCGTGTGGTGACACAGCAGTGGTGGTTACAGTATGCGCCTAATATCTCACAGCAAACAATTCACATGTGGACAAATAATTACACTAACGATATTTAAAAAAACAAGTCAAGTGGAGCGGTCAATTTATTGTGGAGAGAGATTAGCCTGACAGGGAGTAAATATGGAATTGTAAGCATAGGGTGTAGTTAGTCAATAGTCACTAATTATTGGCTCCTCCTGAGAAATGAGTAAATAAAGAAAGTACATTTGGTAGATTAGGAGACGCCGGTTATGTAAACACATTCATAGACAGCACAATTCATGTGGCTTTATATACACTGTATACTCCTGTTCTTTGTTGTGGAATGAAATGTCAAATATTATAGGATGAGTGTATCCGCACTGTTCAGAGGAGTCAAGACTCAGTGACATTGAAGATTATTTTCTGACGTTGTATTAGTGGAGTCCTATTATGGGATTTATGATGAACTGCCTAAGGATGACAGTTTTGCATTTTGTGGCCATATCCTATTTGCATAAATTAAGAAATAGAGTGAAAGTAGAAGGATTGTCTTTAATATTAGAACCCACAGCTCGGGTAAAGTAGGAGTCTAGGAGATTGCTTAACATGTTATATAAATGAAAATGGAACCAATAAATTGTTTGTTATGTGCATAAGGGTTTTTCAAAATATAAGTATAACCCAGAGAAGTGATTATTTGCTCACTGTATTCATTAACATATTCCTTAGACTGATTCCACATCATAACCTTCTAATTATTTTCAGCTGTTATTGTATTGCATTTCCCCAAAATGTTTTAATGTAGATTATTCAAATAGATTATCATCACACATATCATCATACTGTACTGTACATTGTGTGTCCACCAGTACAATATCCTGTTTGATTCTTTCCTTTTTCCTAATCAAATTACATACAGTATAATCTATTACTGTACATATATAATATAACCTTTTATCTTGGTATGGAGTGACCTTGCATGATCCGGATACATTATACTGCAATTCTTCTTGATTGTGTCCTCTAATGCGCAATCACTATGCTGCTATCACTGCACTGCTACGTGTTTAGTTTATCGTACAATAATGAACGTCTGGATTTTGATTAGTTATTCACTAGGTCAGCATTTTTACCCATTTCAAATGTTAGAGGACATGGTATTTGCTAGATTTAACGACATCAGATAAAAAGTATATCAACCTGTGTGTTTTATTTATTTAATTAACTGAAACTCTGATAAAGCTACACAACAGGTGAACTTAGTTGCACCTAGTGCAAGCTACAGTAGTACCTTTGCTTGACAACAATTTCAGCATTTATAGTAGATGACGATGCTCTTTTTAATTGCGAGTTAATCAAGTGCAAGGTTGGAGTATACTCAACCAAGTTTGTAAGTAAATAATAACAATATAAAAAGAATACACTCAAAATAATGTGCTTTGATCACAATCAAGGATGAAAAGGAACTGAGCAGTGAAAATGTATAAAATATGTAATGATATCAGATAAAATAAGTGTTTAAGGATGATGCTAAGAACAATGTAATGCAAAGTAAGTTGTTATCAAACCTGTAGTCTATATGAATAACATACAAATAACATTTGTCTACAAGTAAAAGTATGGTGGCATAAAGATAAAAACACCAAAGAGGCCGCTTCACAGCAGTAATGCCTCTGGGCTGGGTGCCCCAATTGGCAATGTGTGCAGTAGAGACTCCTTTCTATAGGTCGGTGTGCGGGAGGATACATTGAAGCTTTATGTGAGTTGCACTCTCCAGGTGAAACACACACACACACAAAATTATATTTCAGTGAATTAGATTAATGGACTTTTGTAGCTTTGCATTTGTTTTTGAAAAATGACAACAACATATGGACAGAGGACAATACAGTATTCCATGTCAGAATACAAGACACTTGTATATACTGTAGCTATGGCAAAGGAAATCTGACATTTATGTTGGTCAGGAGCCTTCTTATGGTCACTTCCCCACAATCCGAGTGACCTCTTCAATTCTATCTCTCTAGTACAGTCCCTGGTTTTCTATATACAATCTCATGTGAAATGTGCTGTGCACAGCCGATCATGCATGTGGACATGTATGGAGCCATTTCAGGGCCAAAAGTTTTGATCATTTGCCAAAAACAGTTAAAGTGATGAGGAAAATTACCAACAAGAGACTCCACCCATTTATTATTGGGTGTGCTCTTTTGAGAGATTATGACTGGCTGCTTGGCAGCCTGGCAGCCAGTTAACAATATACTTCCCATAGCATAATTCACTGGTCATTTTATGCTACATCATGTTTATTGTTTCATGCACACATAATACAGCCGGTAGCAACATTGCAGACAATATTGCACTCCAAGCATTCTTCAACAGTGTGAATTCTCCAATAGCTCAAATTGTACCTGCAAATTGCACTGGAGTGGCTACAACAACCACAATTGTAGCCAACTCGTTCCCAGGCATTTTAACATTGACTAGTCATCTCATCAACATTGGGATGTGATACTGAATGACAAGTAAGAGACTTGAGAAAAAGCTATATTCCAATTAATCATTGATTCTAGAGCAGGGGTCTTCAACGGTTTTCAGGCCAAGGACCCCCTAGCTGAGAGAGAGATGAAGCAGGGAGCCCCTCTATATTGTATAAAATTGTGTTTCAGATTAAACTTTTTTATTTTTTCCCTCTACACCTATACCTCTTTGCCGAAAATAGCCAATCTACAAGTTCACAACGCCTCGCAGTGTGAGCTTATAGATCTGCTATTTTCGGCAAATTTTCCCCTCAGAAAAGGAATTCCAGAGTTCAAGTGGCTCATGTACAAAAAATATCCTACCTCACAAAGATTTGGCGGACCACTATAGTAGCTCTGAGGACCCCCTAGGAGTCCCGGACCCCCTGTTGAAGAACCCTGTTCTAGAGTTTTGCCCTGCATGTCTCTCCAGCTCTTTAGTAAACGAAAATAAATTTACTGGTGGAATTTCATCCAGTCAGAAGAGAAAACCCCACAAAGATCAATTATCAGCTTGTATTCCAGTTCCAATTGTATCTTGCTCACTTCTTTGTGTTATCATCACTTCCAATTTCTCTTGTTTATCCTGTATCCTGTATACATAAAAAGAAGAATGTTATTATTACTTGGTAAATGAGGCAATATGCGCTGTAAATTATGCAAAGTAAATACATGGTTTAAGCTTGAGTAATGTCCAATATATTACAGTATACCAGAGGTGTGTTGAAACCTCATATGTCCAGAACTGTTACTTTTCAGGTTTCAAAATGTGTGGCTTTGCGCCGCGTTTCGAGCTTGTGGATCTGCTACTCTTGATACTTTTGTATGACACTGTAGTAGGATCAAGTATAAGGCATTCATTTACGAAAAAAGGACAAAAAGTTAAAATATGGAGATAAGAGGTTTCTGCCCGACAGCAACGATAATAATACCTTTAAATTAGGTACAGTACAAATAGCAACTTTTCCACGTCTTGCCATTGAACTCCTTTAATAAGGGGTGTTTCCCATTGTAAACACTAGAGGGCAGTACTACATTTCAGTAAAAGAGGGTTTATCTTAGCCTGGTAAACCCCCCTCCCTCCGGAAATCTCAAGCTTCTTCCATTTGACGGTGTCAGGTTAGGTTTATCCATAGTTTATCTACCAAGTGAAGTTGAATTGCTTCAGCATCATGGGACCTTCAGTATGGACTGCACAACATAAAGTAAAACGGTGAATGGGCAACTGAAACAGTAGGTGTTATTAATTAATATTGTATTTGTTCTATTAAATGTTTATTCCACGATTTTGTAACCCATATTTTTCACCCAGTGCCAATTGTCTATACGTAATCCTGGGCACTACTCTCCCTCTGCCAGCCTGGGGAGAGCCCAGAACTGAGCTCATGCCCCCTTTAATACATGTGGAGCTAGCAAGTTTCCCCGGTAGGACGTAGCGTGTGAAAGGAACACATTATTCCAACACATTTTTTGTGAGGGTATACCTACCCTAGGGGACACAGGGAGAACATGCAAACTCCACACAGGTGTTATTTATTTTAATTAATTACGACCAGGAACACATCTGTGTCATTTTAAGATGGCTTTGGCTATTCAAAAATAGCAAATATACAAGCTCATAGCGCGGCACAGAGTGCCACGCTATGAGCTTGTAGATCTGCTATTTTTGAAAAATCGAGACAATTTGTGCAAATCTTTGAATATGTTTTAAAGCGAACACAATCCGATCTTTGCTTCTTGGGGTCCCTGGAACAACATATTGTGAGATGGGGGGTCCGCGGCGATCCCATCTGGCAAAGTCAGGTTACTGTGGACCCCCATCTCAAAATATGTTGTTCCAGGGATCCCCAGAATCACAGATTGAAGTTAGAAATGTTCGCTTTAAAACATGTATATATATACAAAGATTTGCACAAAGTTTCAAAGATTAAAAAAAAAAAAAAGCAGATCTACATGCTATGAGCTTGTATATCTGCTATTTTTTGAATAGCCAAAGAAATCTATAAAATGACACAGATGCATTCCCGGTCTTAATGGATTAATCAACGTGAGGGGACTCCAGATAATATATTGTCTTTTTATAATTTTGCAGTATATCCAGCCCAATCAAGTGTCCTATATAAGACTGATGCTATTAAATGTAAATGTACACAAACACTGCATGTGTCATATTATTTGTGACTCTTTCCAATGAGGACCCATCAGTAAAAACTCATTCAGTGCTGTGTCCTCTGTGCTCGTTCTCAGCATGGCCAAGCACCCACCAACCTCAAGTTACGGCACACTGAACATTCCCATTTGTTCTTCCACACAATAAACGTACTCAAACGAAATCTTTAAAAAGACATGATGTAAATGTCCTTTCATCCCATCTCCCCCCACCCTTTATATACTGTACATATATATTATGGAGCAATTATCCAAAACTAAAACATGTTGGCAATTACACTGTGGGTGATCATTACTGTTCCTTAGCGAACTGTTTCAGCCACAGCTAGGAGCTGAGCATTTCAGCATCCTGGCTGCTGCTTTTTTTTATATGGTTCATTCTGTTGAACGGCAGGAGTGTGGCTACTCAACATGAACCATTTCACTTTCTTCCATGATATTCTTTTGTGTAATTCTATTCGCTAGTTTCTCCAAGGTCATTTAAAAATTATGATCTAGATATGGTTGGGCAGTCTCCATTCTCGCTTTTTGGAGGTGTATATGAACTCTAATGGGGCTCCCATTGTGCGAATGAACAGAGGGGGTAAAAATCTCCATCTTTCAAGTGAGACATATCATTAATTTGTGGCCTGGAGTTAGGTTTGCCTAGAGACTGTTGAGGAGTCACCACAAGGGTTCTCTGTGAATAAAGGCACTGGTGAGAGCTGTGTGAGCCTCGCAAATGAGCACTTGGATGCCCTATTAGGCAGGGAATGACTTTGAGAAGAGGCCAATGTCATGATTTTGTTGTGTAGAATTGTGAACCTTTGTCACTGTGGTTGGACCTGTTCAATAATAATTAGTGTAATGGATGACTCATCCAAAGGAAGTCATCCATTCTTTTCTCCTCTTCAGCTGAGGTTTCCTCGGCTGAGGAGAGAATTTCAGAAATCATTCTCATATTTCATTCATAAATAATGAATCTCACTGCAAATGCAAATGATCATGAATCAATACTTTCCCCTCTATGGACTCTGTTTCATTAGCCAAGTGTATTTTTGACAAGTGTCATTTGTTTGGATTTTCATTTTGTTTAATGAAGTTGCCAAAGCGCTAGCTACTACAGTATTTGCAGTTTTACTTGTAACTTCAATCCAAAGAAAGAGGTGCTGTGCATTACAATTTACTGTTTGATGGCTCAAAATTGCCAACTACTCCTTTTCACAAATTTGGCAAAGATGAGTCTATTTACTCTCTGTTTTCCCTCATTTACACTACAGATTGCAGAACTAGCCAATGCCATCAGGAACACTTTTCAAGAGATTTGAGATTCAAGATTCAATATTTTGTATTGTTACATCTTATATACAAGTAGACAAGTAGTAAAGGTATTGTTCAGAGTCTTGCCCATGGATCTTTTGATAAAAAGCCAGGAACAAACCAGGAATCTTCCAGTCGCAGATGACTGCTCTACCTTCTGAGCCACTGCTGCACCCCATTATAGAAAATGTCATTGTCGCCAGGGGTGAAGACATTGTGTCTTCACCCCTGTGTGTGTGTGTGTGTGTGTGTGTGTGTGTGTGTGTGTGTGTGTGTGTGTGTGTGTGTGTGTGTGTGTGTGTGTGTGTGTGTGTGTGTGTGTGTGTGTGTGTGTGTGTGTGTGTGTGTGTGTGTGTGTGTGTGTATGTGTGAGCGAGCGAGCGAGCGTGCGTGCGAGCGAGCGAGAGAGAGACTTGAGATAAAAGGTAGACAATGAATGTGTACGAGAGGGAGGCAGACAGACGGTGGAGATGATGTACAACAAGTGTTACTTTTATGCTGTGCTACTTTCATGGCTTGATGTAGAACTTCCAGTGATTCTCAACCATTTTAATTTCAACGACCCCCAGTTTGACATGCATTAGGCTACGGACCCCCTTTTAATGACATTTCTATCTCTGGGACCCCAATTTATATTGTAAAATCAATGTTAATTTAACTCTGAGAGTGTACAAATGGAACCAAATGGACCCTTACGGGTCCATTTGGTTCCATTTGTACACTCTCAGAGTTACAGCCACATAAGGGTCCATTTGGTTCCTAACTATCCATCATTTATCTAGGGACCCCCTGGAACCCCCTCAAGGACCCCTGGGGGTCCCCGGACCCCACTTTGAGAACCTCTGATGTAGACACACTACGGCACGACAGCGGAGCTAAAAAACACTGCAGAGCTCAAGACCCTGATGCTAGACAGGAGGAGGGTGTGGAGGGCAGCCATTCAGGAGTCTCGAGTTGGTGTTGGCTAGTCTGCACTCTCGCATCACATCACATGCCACTTATTTTCTGCTCATAAAGAATAAAGAGCTTTTCATCTGCTGATCTTGTCCTTCAAGCTACATAAAGGACCATACCAGCATCAATACATACGTCAGTGTATATTCATAGATTCTGCCATGTATCGTACATAGACATAGACCATTTCCCCATTTTTTTTACATTTTCTTGCTTCCCAACTTACCTGAATAATTGAGTCAGTCTTGGCTAAACATCACTGATCATTGTGTCGTGGACTTTTGGTAATCAATTCTTTCTTCAGGGACTATTTTCAGCTAGATTGTCAAATCAAGTCGCACTATAATCATATAACATAACAATTATAACTTAACAACTATAACATAACGTTGGCACAAAATCTCAAGCAAATTTCAAGTCTCTAAAGTTGATTGACGGAATCCAATGGCTTGCTTGAAAATCAAACAAACCATGGAGTGCTATGGAAAATGGTCCAAATGTAAAGTAGTCATCTAATGTTAAGTATACCATGCCCCTTTGGCTGTACCCGTTGTCAGAGTAGGCAGAATCTATTATCATAGTACTTGGTGGAGGCAGTCTAAGACGTCAGACAGTACTATATTGATGACACCAGGGATTTTATTATATGGGCACATGGACACAGACTGACACACAGACAGATACACAGAGATTTGTGGATTTATAGATATTCTCTGAGAACTGCTGATCCGACCGACTATACCCACTGTGCACTGCACTCCCTTGGGTCCTCAGCAATAAACACGCCGTTTGAAGTTGAGCCGTTCTCAAGATACGCATTGATTTGGTGCATAGATAAAAAGAGCTATCCATATTAATAGAGATGATATTGTTAACCAAATTCAATCAGTCAATGAATCAGTCATCAGAGACTATCATTCTGTGTACTGTTCCCAGAAAGGTTAACCAACAAGAAGCTCTGAATGTGTGGCTTGCTGGGGGAGCCTCAGCTACATGGGAAAGAAGGATACTGTATGTGTAGTCATTGCCTGGAAGATATTTCTGTCAGTGGTGATACAATGCATGTTTGCCTTGTGTGTGCCGTGCATGCAGTTTCTGTGTCAGCTGTTTTGGGGATTATTGTGGTTCTGCATTGTTGTTGTTGTTATTATGATCTCTGCCAGGCGATCATGTTTTCACTCCTGTATGTGTGTGTGTGTGTGTGTGTGTGTGTGTGTGTTTGTGTGTGTGTGTGTGTGTGTGTGTGTGTGTGTGTGTGTGTGTGTGTGTGTGTGTGTGTGTGTGTGCGCGCGCACACCCACGTGTGTGTGTGTGTGTGTGTGTGTATGAATGAATACATTTTTATTTCCGTGTCTTGTCAAAAAAGACCAATCTCTTACGGGATTATTAGACACCAAAACATAAATAAACAGAACTAGCCAATTGCAGATACTGCAGCTCTGCTAATCACATTGCGCTACTAATATCACCACACATTCAACTCAGTCGGAGCTGTGAGTCATGCCTGCTGGTGGAGATTTGCGCTCTACTGAGCCCACCTTTCAATTGATGTTGATGTTGGTGTAGGCATTGTGGAAAAGTTTGAATATGTATCGCATAGCTCTATATCTCAAGGGTAGTGGTCCCTCTCACAGACCACCTCCTTAAATAATGAATGCAAGCTATAGGGGGTCCCGACCAGAATGTATTAAATATGCATAATCCCTACACAGAGTACAACTACACACAGCCATGTATATTTATTCACCAAAACAACCATTAAACTCCATTCACTGTTTGTGTATTGTACGTCTTTATATGTCTTGATGAATTGAATACATTTAAGACCACAATGGAAACAAGCCCTCAGGGCTTTTCGTGTTATCCTTTTAGCATTATTGCATAACTGTACCGCTGTACTTTTTGCAAACTGTTAATAAAGTATTCGATCAATCAAAACCAAACCCACTAGCAGACTGCCTTCAACCTTTTTCCCACAACAAACACATCACACTAGAATGTGTTGCAGGAAGAATGTCCACCCATTGACTATGTGGCACCACACTATATCACTTTCTACTTCTCTCCCCTCTGTCTCTCCATTTCTCAAACAAACTATTGATTCGTATGTCCTTCTGTCTGTACGCCCATCTTTCTTTGGGCTTTCATTCCCCAAACAACACCCACCCTTCTTCTTCTCCCTGCCCACCTCTGCCTCTCTCCCTCTCACTCTCCAACTCTGGTATTTCCCCGTCCCCCCCACCCACCCCCTTCCTTGTTGCTCCCACACCCCTCCCTTTTCCTCTCTCTCCCTCTCTGTTTCCCCCAAGCCCTCTCCTCAGATGGATTCTTCAGTCAGTCGACTGGAACTGGTGCGGCTGCTGGAGAGAGAGAGAGAGACAGAGAGAGAGAGAGAGAGAGAGAGAGAGAGAGAGAGAGAGAGAGAGAGACAGAGAGAGAGAGAGAGAGAGAGAGAGAGAGAGAGAGAGGTGGAGGGGCTGCGCTGAACAGAGGCTGGGTCAGAGCATTCAGTTGCCTCAGACAATCACAGGGGAGTAAAACAGACAGGAAGAAAGACTGAGCGAGAGACAGAGCAAAACAGCAAAAGGAAAGCAAGACAGAGAGAGAGAGGAAGAGAGGGGGGGGGCAGAGAGAGAGAGACAGAGAGACAGAGAGAGAGAGAGAGAGAGAGAGAGAGCGTGAGAGAGAGGCTGAGAGAGAGGCTGAGAGAGAGGCTGAGAGAGGAGGTAGATATGTGACAGGATGTGGTTTCCCTGAGCTTGCACAACATCGGTAGAGGCATACTTTGAGCATGACCTAAACACACTTGCGTACAAGTGTGCATACAAGTGTGCTTACTGCCTGTGCTCCGTTAGGTGGTGAGCCTGCTGCTGGCAAAGACGGACGAAGCAAACCGCTGGGGCTGCTGATCCTGTGAGCAGGCAATCTCGTTCCTCCGCTGCCTGCCAGAGGACCGTGTTCTCTTCTGAGAGGTATTCACAGGATCCCGGGTCAACTGTCAGGGAGAGGACTTGTGCCTGGGACTGTGTGCATCCTGTGCTGGTCTCCTATCAGTAGAATGTGTTTGTCTCCTCCAAGTGCTGGTCCACTCGCTGCCTTCTCATCTCTCCAGTGAACTTTCCAAGTCTTTCTTCGATTCTGAAACAGGTGAGTTACAGTAGCTTTCCGTGTGTGTGTGTGTGTGTGTGTGTGTGTGTGTGTGTGTGTGTGTGTGTGTGTGTGTGTGTGTGTGTGTGTGTGTGTGTGTGTGTGTGTGTGTGTGTGTGTGTGTGGCTTTGTAAGTGGGTTTAGATGTGACTACTATGTGTGAGACTGCTCAAGCTCGTGGCATGTGACTGCATGCCTGTGTAATGTTTTAAGATCATAAAACATGTATCACAATGAAAACAAAAATGGATCCATGAGCCTGTAGCACTAAACTTGATGTACAGAGGCAACTGTTCAACACACAACAATAACTGAGAGCGCCGTTCATCCCACTGTGGTGATTCATTAATAGATGCCACAAGCCACAAGTTTGTGTTATGTTTTATGTACAACATAATAACTCATAATCGCCAGAACACCTACACAGATTCATACTAGCACGCATGTACTGTACACACACACACACACACACACACACACACACACACACACACACACACACACACACACACACACACACACACACACACACACACACACACACTCATAGTCACACACATGCACGTACACACGTGCACACACGCACACATGCACGCACACATGCACACACACACACACACACACACACACACACACACACACACACACACACACACACACACACACACACACACACACACACACACACACACACACACACACACGCGCACACGCACACTCATGTACTTGCTACACAGGTACTGTATACAGTATGCATGTGTCAACACCTGCACACTCATGCATAGTGTAATCCACCGTATTCTTACACTGTCAGAGTTGAAGTTACAGTAAGAGTGTGTGTGGTGTTGGTAATGCAGATGTGTACATCTGGCTGTTTTGAAGTCAAATGTGTGATGGATGGTACCGACTGGAACTAGAATGCCAAAAATGTCTACCTGGCTCCAATCAGTGAACCCTGACAGCATTTCAAGATGTGCTCAGCATACTATACCACGGTCTCCCCCTGCTGCAGAGTGAGATGGCGGGGGAGTGTGTGTGTGTATGTGTGTGTGTGTGTGTGTGTGTGTGTGTGTGTGTGTGTGTGTGTGTGTGTGTGTGTGTGTGTGTGTGTGTGTGTGTGTGTGTGTGCGTGCGTGCGTGCGTGCGTGCGTGCGTGCGTGCGTGCGTGCGTGCGTGTGTGTTTGAACATATGTTTGTGTGTGTGCAGTACAAGATGTAGGTGTACACCCGGGTGGTTAATGTATCTGTACGTTTGTGTGTCTGAACAGTACATGGTGTGTGTGCGTGCGTGCGTGCGTGCGTGCGTGCGTGCGTGCGTGCGTGCGTGCGTGCGTGCGTGCGTGACGTGTCTTGTGTCTCCATGCATGCATGCTTCTATGTACACAGCATAAAATCCTCAGTGTTAATGTATCCATACATTTGTATTAACACAGTATGTACTGTAGGCTACTTGACAGGCACATGTTAATGTAAGCCTGTATGAGTGTTTGAGAGGAGGAACAACAAGTTTAAGGATGGCGGTAGGCAGAGAAAGGGTGGAGAGGGTGGCTGTGGTTATAGTTCACTATTTTGACGCAACACAGTTATAAAATAGTTCTTAAGTGGTTAATCAGACTAATTGATATGGTCTATTATTACAAAAAATCTATTTCAACATGTTTGCATCAATTCATTGATATTTAAATTAAATACAAAACAGAGACATGCTTCAAGATCATTCAATTAATCAAAACAGTAATCGATAGAATAGTCGCTAAGAAAATAATGGATAGCTGCAGCCCTTGTGGAGATGTCAGACAGGATGAGGAGGAGGCCAATAAGAGAGAGGAAAAGCCCATAGGCAGGGGGAATGAGAAAAAGACAGAGGTATGCGTGAGTGCGTGTGTGCGCGCGCGCGTGTGTGTGTGTGTGTGTGTGTGTGTGTGTGTGTGTGTGTGTGTGTGTCCACGCGCGGACGCACGCCCACGCGTGCGTGTGTGAGAGGAACCCTATCTGAGTGAACTGCCGTTAATCAGTTCCAGCTGGTGAGTTGTGAGCGCCAGGCTGCGTTAACCCTTCTGTGTTGTTGGGTCACGAGCTCACACACTCACGCACAAGTAGACTCACATGTACTGGTGTGTGTGTGTGTGTGTGTGTGTGTGTGTGTGTGTGTGTGTGTGTGTGTGAGTGAGTGAGTGTGCATGCACACACACACTCATACACACGCACGTGCACGTGTGCGTGGATGCGTTTAAGCGTACATGTACACGTGACGCACGAATGCATTTATGTAATGTATGCACATACTGTATAGACAGAACTACGCACAGCAGCAAGTGCAGTAGCTATGTGTGCAACAGACTCATTCAAATGCATGCCGATGCACATAAACAAACATACTGTGCATGTGCACATGCACACACTCAGGGGGAAACAACCACTGTAAATTAGGAACTTCATAATAACTACATCATACACTAGCCGCAACCATTATGCAGTAGCGAGTTGGAAATGTGGAAATAGTTATAGTATGTGATTCACTGTGATTTCACGCCAGTTCCCCAAACGGTTTCAGCCCGAGATGCAAAAGATGAATTTGGTGTCTCCCCGGGACCCAAACGTACAAAAATACATTATGAATGAACCACTTAAGCCAGTGGTTCTCAAACTTTTTCACGTCAAGGACCCCCAAATTGATAATGTATTTGCATTCGAAAATGTTTTATGCCAGGAACCCCCAGAAGAGAAGATTTGTTCAAAATCTTCCAAACTTTTTAGAGACTTTTCAAAAATAGTAGATGTAACACGCTGTGAGTTTTTAGATCTGCTATTTTTGAATAGCCAACGTATAAATGGATAAAGTGGTTAAAATGATTGTGATGCTTTATTAACACATTTAGCCGGGGAACCCCCTGGAACCCCTCCACGGACCCACTTTGAGAACCACTGACTTAAGCCTTATGTTATCGACAGTGCAAATAGCTCACAATGTTGTGAGCTTGTAGATCTGTTACTTTTTTTCTTCCAGAAATTCTATTGAAAAGGTTTCTTTCTGCAGTGTTTTACGGCATGTTGGTAAAGTGGATAATTAGACCGGGTAAACATGAGATCTGTTTAAGACCATTCTCCTGATCGACACTATACTGTTATTTGGGGATTTGCCTGTTATGATATAATCACATCAATGAGTTGCTGTCTGATGTTTTTCAGGATTCAAATTCTGATCTTCTCAGAAGTAGGTTGTTGGCTGTGTGTGTGTGTGTGTGTGTGTGTGTGTGTGTGTGTGTGTGTGTGTGTGTGTGTGTGTGTGTGTGTGTGTGTGTGTGTGTGTGTGTGTGTGTGTGTGTGTGTGTGTGTGTGTGTGTGTGTGTGTGTGTGTGTGTGTGTGTGTTTGTGTGTGTGTGTCCGTGTGTGCTGATTTTGTTTGCAGTCTTTTAGCAAACATACCTTTTAATTAACTTATGTTTGCTACCTGTTCCAGCCATAGTGACTCCTCTGTACCGCGTTAAATGTGATTAAACTAACTTGGTTGATTTAAACCCCGACATGTATTCCTCTACACAGCATGTGCAGCACACACACCTCCAGAAACATCGGTAAAGGTATAGAGCACATTTTACATAAAAAGTTATAGTGCTCGTTTAATGGAAAATAAGTGCATATGTAATTGCATTCCATTCTGTTTTTGGTTTTGGATATTATGACAAATTGATCAAAGTAGGCATGTTGTAAGATACACAAATAATTAAAAAACAATGACTGACGATGATTGATGTTGGAAATTAATGGCATTGGCATTAATGGCAGACTATGGCTTTCTTTAAACCTTTCCAAGTATGCACTTTAGGATCTTGGATAACCAAATAGTAAAGGCTAACACTTTTGTTTAGACTGAAGCCTTTATAGAGATATTGAATAATACATATTAATGTTATTGTTTTTGTTTCGTTTTTCAAATAATACATTTTATATTAACATCAATTCCCAAAAAAAATCCACATATTTCTATTTCATTTAAGTTGAATTTCAAAAAATAGCTATGACAGTTCGGCAGACAGGCCTGCCACCTTGACTCGAAGCTGGGATGTAAGCCTCATATATTTGTCCTCTGAAATGCTCAGTTACAAGATCTCTGGGCAGAGATTACGCACCGTGCTCTCCTGCAACGCTGGCAGCGCTTTCGAAGATAGCAAGTTATTCAAGCCTCCGGCAGAGCCCCAGACCTGAGACACGTGTATATTAGGGTGAATCCTGCTGGTAGGAGAGCAAACACTGGATCCAATCTTTCACCAGTTATTTAGTGGCTTAACCGTGGACCACAACATCCCCCTGGATATTCCTGGAAGGCAAATTGACTGCCGTTGTAATGGTTGGTCAAGAAAATTACAGCACTATTGATTGGCTAATGTTCAACATGGATACGTCGATATGGTGTCTGAGAAGTGGAGAACTTGGCTTCAGTTGGCTTTAATAAAAAATGACCTGCCTGGAGCAAGTTCACAGAAAGCAGAGTCACATCATGAACTCGAAATCACAAATCCCTTCCATCGTCTGAGACGCTTTAGAGAACACAGCAGGGGTGAGGGTTCGTTTTTCTATTTTTTATTGTCTTGACTGCCTCCTCTTTTCATGGAATATACAGTGTATTCTGTCTTCACCATTTCACTGTGCACCTGTTGTTCTGAAAGCCTCCATTTTAGTGGTTAATGCACGCTGGGTCAAGACAGTATTTTGATGTTCACTTCAGAACAGCGGACCAATCAGCATGAACATGCATATCAAGTTAGCTGGTTAGTTAGTTAGAGCTGAACTAATGATGGTGGACAGTCAGTGGGAGACAAGAGATAAAAGGAGGTGGAGAGACAGGTTGATGAGAGAGAGAGAGGGGGAATGAAATACATAAGAAAGAGAGATTGGTACCAATTATATTCCTGAGAGGGGAATAGTCATAGAGGGCCTGGTTCCCATGGCAATATCCTCCTGGACGTGTGTGTGTGTGTGTGTGTGTGTGTGTGTGTGTGTGTGTGTGTGTGTGTGTGTGTGTGTGTGTGTGTGTGTGTGTGTGTGTGTGTGTGTGTGTGTGTGTGTGTGTGTGTGTGTGTGTGTGTGTGTGTGTGTGTGTGTGTGTGTGTGTGTGTGAGAGAGAATAGTGAATAGGGACTGCACAACAGGCCTTGAGACAGTCTGCAGACACAGGGTTGGACGAGGCCATTGCGTCAGCCAGCTCCTTGAGATGCCACAGAGGTTCAGTCGAACACCATTGTGTACCATTGTTCACGCCTGCGTTTACATCACCTCTCTCATCTCTTCAACAATGTCAGCATGCATTGCATGCAGTGTCTGTTATGTCCTGTCCTTGAATATTCAAAGCCAGAATATCAAATAAACAGAGCCATATCCAAGCTTGTGCGAGACCTTTGATTTGCTTAAGCCTGATTTATTGCGTGCCAGTGTCTCTCAAATTGCTGATTATGCTGGATGTGATGTGGAGGCTAATTTGGCAATATGCTCTTTAAATAGACACTTTGTGTTGGCTTCATCAACTTTGGACTGAAATTTACCTTACTACTCCAGACGTAGTAAAGACATACAACGTCATGTGTTTTACGTGACGGGGGGGCGGGGTGAGTGAACGTAGCATATAAACCTCCTGCCTTCCGTGCCTACATGAACTATCGCTACGCTGCATATCCTGTCAACCTCGTTCACTCGTCTCCTTGTGCCCCTTGGGTCCTTTTCTTCTGTCCTCCATGTCCCACCCAGGTGAAGTGTCAAGGCGGAAAGGAAGGAAGGAAGGAAGGAATGAAGGAGGAAGTCAGAGCAGGGAACATGGTCCTGCCTCGATGGGTTGAAGAGCCCTCTCTCACTTCACAATAAGATATGAACTTCAACATCAAAACCGCCAAACGCTAACTTGTGCTCAACCTCTTAATTTGTCTGAGGGAGGCCAAGACATTGACAGAGAGAAACAGATGGAGAGGGAGGAAGACATACAGTAATGAGAGAACTTAGAGAGAGAGAGAGAGAGAGAGAGAGAGAGAGAGAGAGAGAGAGAGAGAGAGAGAGAGAGAGCTCTCAAAGACAAAGACTGAGATTAGAGGCAGACTTCATGCAAAGGAACAACAGTGTGTCCTAATTAGTTTTCCTTCAATAACCCACCAATCCACTTTGAAGATTCCTAAGCTGTGATGTTTGAAGAGATCTTAGCAGCAATGCTACCAAACATAACTTATGATAAGGAGATCTTATAGACAAAGAGGCGTAGACTGCCAGCCAGCCTGACAGACAGCCTGACAGACAAACAGACAGACAGACAGACAGACAGACAGACAGACAGACAGACAGACACTTTAGAGAGTGTCAGATAGATAAAGTGATAAAGTCAATGGAGTAACATCTCATGAAAACATTTTAGCTTTCCATCAAACCATTAAGATGGAATTGAGAAACCCTCCCACCCTTTCCTTTTGACATCCAATACAATAGAAAGTGCTGTGGGGTGCTGAAGTCGGAGGAGCCAAAGCCAGGTGAATTCCAGTCACAACAGAGCCGCAGAACATCAGCGGGATTACGGTTTACGAGTTATCGAATAAAAACTTCAAAATGCCATTAACGCGAGACAAAAGACAAAACAAAACAGCAAGAGGATCGTTGCTAATTCAGCAAAGGGAAATCAATGGTCTTTTTCCTGTTTTTCTGAAGCTGTTGAGGTGCGGTCTGTTGAGTGGCCCTTAGTCCCTGGCCTGTCAATCTGCCCCCCAAAAAAATAAAACTCGAAAAAAAGAGCGCTGAGGCAGGGCCTGTGAGGGCCACAACCGCCCAGAGCTCACACCTCGGAGCGGGAAGTAGGATGTGGAAAAAACAGTGACTCCAAAAATCATAAACATCTCACACTTCCGCTGTCAGCTTTGCTCTAAAAATACTCACCTTCGCCTTCGCCAACGGCCTCCAAGTGCTATGCAAATACCAGAGGCGCCATTTCTTTTTTCATCTGCTTTGTTTTCTTTCCACCCCCTCACCCCTTTTGTTCTGACTACCTCTTCCCCCTTCTCTTGTAGAGTACATGACAGAGCCTCTGTTTCTCTCTGGTAGCTCCTTCTCTCTCCAGGGTGGGGGGGCGGGGGGTTGGTGGGTAAAACCTATTTACAACTGACTGCAGGCAACAGTGGAAATCCATGACTTGAAGAAATGCAGGTTTTTCCACCGTTTCCTTTGATGGCAGAACAAATTTGAGATGCCTGGTGTTGAAACTTCATCACAGTACAGTACAGTATATATGGTCCTGAGTTGAAACGGTTACTGCAGTGCTTTCAGAGAATTTGACTTCCTCTATAGAGTTTACAGCTTGTGTGCTTTGAAATACAGTAGGTGTCACTCCCACTTCGGCAATGCTGAGAAGTGAAGGCTCCAGGTCTCCCCTTCAAGTCCCTCAGGCCTGGTTTGATCCAAATGTATGGTTTGTCGTACGTCTGCGTTGCACACAGGAAATAGACGATCTACAACGTGTTGCATCATGACATGTCATATGACGGAGTATAAATCATCCAGAACATCTTTGTAGCATAGATATTGTACAGCCACCAGTCAGCAGCGTCAGGGACCCCTGCCTATTTGCGCCTGGGAACCCGGTATAATTCCAGTTGATGAATTGCACGTTCATCAACTCTCGCCCCATTACAGGACGCTATGATGGAGCCGGCGAGGATGTGATTGCGATGCACATTGAGATTCATAAAGCCCAACAAAGATATTCATGTAAGCGTTGTCGGGGACAAAGCCTGTTGTGACAACAGTAATGAATCTCCTGCGCTACCTCTCACTTTCTCTCTCGTCTCTCCCCTCTTCCTCCTCCCTCCTTCCTGGTCCTCTTCTGTTCATCAGCCCTTTCCCCATTCAACAGTCTAATTGCTATGCGTCTCTCTCTTCTCTTCAGACTCTGCTTGCCATGCATTACCCAACACCCCCCCCCCCTCTCTAAACGGACCGGTGGTCACCCCATTTCCTATTTTTTTCCCTTGATTGATTCTCACCTTTTCCATTCTTCCCGCTCACCTCATTAACAGAGCACCGCATTCCCTAGTTTCCTCCCTCCCTCTCGCAGCCCCCTCCCCTGTCTTCCTGTCCTGCCGTCTCCGCGACGACGGCCCGCTCTGATGTGTAGTGGTGCCGCCAAGGCCCCCGGAACATTTCTGTAATTAGAAGCGAACATAATAGAGAGGGTTCCTCATCATTTGAGGGGGGGGGGGAGAGGGAGAGGGAGGGGGAGGGGGGGGGGGGGGGGGGGAGGTGGAGGGCAGCCACAACCATCCATCCATTCGTCCATCCATCCTCCAGTTTAATCAGCGGTGCACAATGGGATATCACCTGCGCCCAGTCTCAGCCGATGGAGAATGGCAGCAGCACCGTCACAAGCCATTGGGGTGAAGCCCCTCTCCGGATGTGCTGGCTCTTTAGAGACCCCCCCCCCCCTACAACCCCCCTATTCCTTCAGCCGCCACTCTGCCATCGTTGTCTCTGTTAATTCGGTTCCCCCGGGAATGAGGGCTCGGGAACCCATGAAGAATCAAGCTCATTTAATGGTTTTTATTTATTTATTTGGAGGTGCTTATCCAGCATGCTGTTCCTTATTGGTTTTCCCTCTGAAGTCCCTCAGGGATCATGGACATGTGTGCAATGTGTGTGTGTGTGTGTGTTTGTGTATATGCACCTGTGCTTGATTGTGTTGGTGTGTGTGTGTGTGTGTGTGTGTGTGTGTGTGTGTGTGTGTGTGTGTGTGTGTGTGTGTGTGTGTGTGTGTGTGTGCGTGTGCATGTGCGTGCGTGTGCGTGTGTGTGCGCGTGTGTGTGTGTGTGTGTGTGTGTGTGCGCGTGCGTGCGTGTGTGTGCACACGCGTACACACGTTTGTTCATGTGTGCGTGTGTGTGTGTGACAGAGCGAAAGATTGATTAATCTCTGTCTCAAACATCCTCTAAGCCTGATTTATACTTAGTCGTGTGACGGTGCCCTGTGGCGAAAAATTGCCGATCTCCAAGCTCACAACGTGTCGCATCACAACATGTTGTGGGCGATTTTGGGGCGCAGGGCACCGTCGTACGAAGTGGTACAAATGAGGCAATATGCTTTGTGAGTTAGCTCTCATTTTGCACAATACTTTCAGGAAAAAAAAACCTTCTCCCTCTCCCTTCTATCTTGGCAGGATCCGTGCACATACACACACACACACACACACACTCACAAACCCAGTAGAGCCATGGGCTGTGGCCTGCGTAAGCTGAAACCCACGGCAGAGGAGAACAGTCCAGGAAAGATCTACTCCACCCTGAAGAGACCGCAGGTGGAGACCAAGGTGGGAGTGGCCTACACGTACCGTTACCTGGACTTCCTGATCGGGAAAGATGGTAAGAGATATGATGGAGTTCAGCACATGCACTCGTTCATTTAACTTGGAGTTCAAATGATTGATTGATTGATTTATCATTTAACTTGGAGTTCAATTGATTGATTGATTGATTGACTTTATTTTGATTCAGAAAAACAGCATCTCACCACAACATGAGACAAGAACTCCAGAGGATAGCACTTGAAAGCATTACTTAAAACACTTCCAAAGTGGTCCTCGGTGTAAAACGACAAAATGTTACAAACACACTGATGTTTGTAATAACACTAAAATAAACACGTAACAAATATAAAAGACCTAGTATTGCCTGCAAACTAAATCAAAACTAAAACATTAACACTAATTCAAAACAGTCTACCATTCCAGTTGTATTTTGTTTCGAGATCCTCAGTAGCTCTGTCCACAAATAAACCTGTTAAGACCTGAGGCCGATTCTACAAAATGTGTCTTCCAAATCCTAACAGTTTTCTGAAAAACCTATGCTGCACTATATCGTTGCTGTCGGGCAGAAACCTCTTATCTCCGTATTTTAACTTGTGTTTTTTTGTAAATTAACGCCCTACTTGATCATACTACAGCGTCACAAGTGCATTTGGAAGTGATGACACAAAGAAATGAGCAGACACATGTTGAACTGGAACACTATAAAATGTAAGGTGATGAATGGGTACTCTCTCCTGATTGGCTGAAATTAGCAGCCCATCTGTTTCTGTTTATTAAAGAGCAGGAGAGACAGAAGAGATCCCTGTTGCTGAACAAACACTCTATAGCAATGATTACTATCAGAATATAGAGCTTTAATATTTTAACCAAAACATATCACTTACCCTACCTTTAAACTCATGTGAATCTCTCAAGTCATACTACAAAATATGAGTGTTAACTGAACTTTGAAAAATAAGGGATTTCCCTATCCACAAGGAATCAGTTTTGATTTGGAATTGTGTACACTTGTCCTAGGCTATTAAAGACCTTCAATAATACAATACGTGCTCTGCATTATATCTCATTATGCCCGGCTGAGTCTGTTGCTATTTCTGAGACCTGAGACCTCTGGGCACCTCAATGTCTCTGAATGTTGAATGTTGCAATGTTTGCTGAATCCATGAGCAGATGTAAATATACAATATGTTTGAGTTGTGTGGAATAATGCATAGTATGTGAAAAAGTTGATTGCAGTGAGTGCTGAGTGTGAGCTTTAGTATGGCGGTTGCAGTGTGTGTTGTGTTGTGAGCTTATA
>NC_139940.1:23250531-23313031 GCF_963454915.1 Gymnoscopelus microlampas
CAGCAGGTTTCATTTGCTAGGCTTCAAATGAGCGTAACTGCTGACAAAGTTTTTATCAACAGGAAACGCAGATTTCGGTTCAGTTCCTTCCCTTCTCTCTCTCCATCTCCTCCCCCCTCTCTCACTGTAGCACTCTTCCTCTACCACAGCACTCTTGACTTGTTTGTTTTTATTCTCTCCCCCCCCCCCCCCCCTCTCTCTCTCTCTCTCTCTCTCTCTCTCTCTCTCTCTCTCTCTCTCTCTCTCTCTCTCAAAGATGTTAAAGATTGGTCTTCGCCCTACCGGAAAAATATTTTCAATATTTTGCTCAGAATATTTCCTGTGTCTGAGGGGCCTATTTATTCTCATCATTGCAGTCGGCTAAACTCCAGTCAGCCAATATGCTGCATGGTGTGTTCAAGCAAATGTTCTAGTCCTCCTCTCCAAAGAGACTAATATGTGGGTCATTTTTCTCTGTGATGAGCTTTTTGGCCGTGTGATATCAGTTCAGAAATGTAAAGAAGCGGGCACCTAAAGAGACACGGGGGGGGGGGGGGGGTGGCAGAGAATAACACAAACACAACGAGTATCCTTGTAGTACTGAATAGGGATTTCCTACTGAAGCATTTCTACACACGATAACGATGTCGTATTCACAGCATGGAACATCTACAAGGGATTCTGAGATTTCTTTGGTCCCCTGAGGTGAGGTTCATGAAGTCTCCTCAGCTAGTCTGTATACAATTATTTTGTCATCTTCCTGGTTGTACCTCAGTAATATTGCATATTGTTGCTGTCAGGCCAGAAACCTTGTATCGCCATATTTCAACGTTTAATGTTTTTGTATTGTAAAGTAGTGCCCTACTTCATCATACTGCGGTGTCACACAAAAGTAGTAAAAATAGCCATCTACAAGCTCGCACGCGATGCAACGTGTTGTGAGCTTGTAGATTAGCTATTTTCTAATTTGGGAAATAAATCTTTTTAATGAGAGTGAAAATGTGTGTCTGTGGGTTTTATAAATATTGAACCAATGAAAAGTATTAACAAGGTTGTGACTAAATAATAATATTCATTTGAACACAAATATGTAGCAGTTTGGGACATACAAGGTTTCCACCAACAGCAATGATATTATAAAGAGGTTGTCTTTTTCTAATTTATTGAGATTTTGAGTTTTACATGTGGGCGGGGAGGCTGTGTGCATGTGCATCATTCCATCAGTGTATAAGAGTGCCGTCTTGAAGAGAACGGAAATGAGGGGGTAGTAAGAGTGATGGGGACATCACTCTTACAGTATGTGTGTGTGTGTGTGTGTGTGTGTGTGTGTGTGTGTGTGTGTGTGTGTGTGTGTGTGTGTGTGTGTGTGTGTGTGTGTGTGTGTGTGTGTGTGTGTGTGTGTGTGTGTGTGAGAATGTGTGTCTGTGACTGCGTGCATGTCTGTGATTGTGTGTGTATGTGTGTGTGTGTGTGTGTGTGTGTGTGTGTGTGTGTGTGTGTGTGTGTGATCTACTTGAACTTTCTATTATAAAGTTCAAGGTATCGCAGGCGAGTGGGGAAGCATTGTGTGTGTGTGTGTGTGTGTGTGTGTGTGTGTGTGTGTGAGTGTGTGTGTGTGTGTGTGTGTGTGTGTGTGTGTGTGTGTGTGTGTGTGTGTGTGTGTGTGTGTGTGTGTGTGTGTGTGTGTGTGTGTGTGTGTGTGTGTGTGTGTGTGTGTGTGTGTGTGTGTGTGTGTGTTGGTTTCTCTTATTTAGTGTCATGTAAGCCCTGTGTTTTGTCCAGCCTCTTTATTTGCCCCTGCCTCCACAGTCATCCTGTCAGCCTTACAGACAATAGTCCTGGACGCCCCCTCAAAGCTTTATTGGCTCTTATTGCCCTCTCACTCGGATCCAATATGCCAGCATTGATCGTGTTGAAATGCAATCTGGAGCTTCGATGGCAGTGGAGCAAACAATCTAAATTTAACAAAACACCTCCGCCACGCCAGGCTTCACCCGGCAGGCCTTGAAAGCATCTCCCGAAGAGGAACAAATGTATTTATCTATATGATGAGTGAAAGGGGGATCCTTTGTGTGGTTGTGCCTATTGTTGGAGACACTGTTCCTGGCATGTCCTTTTGGCTAAGAAGGTACAGGAAGTGACCACGCCCTCAACCTCAAGGTGGTGTTGGGTTCAACCTGAGGGCTCAGGGATTGGCCAGCTGATTTTATTTTAGCTAAAGTAACTGACACACAGAACATATTTTGATTCAATGCAAGTTTAATTTCTTATCTGTACCTTTATTCTTCTCAACATTTGTCCGGACAATAATGACACCATGTGAAATTCAGCCAGTTCATGAGCGACATGAGCTTACTGTACAGTATGTGCTTACAATATGACTACGTTTCGCTTTAGCTAACTCTGTATGTATGTCTTGTGTGAAGTAGACCGTTCTTGCCATAGATATCATGAAATGGCAATTGAAATATACCGTATACTAACTGTATACAAACCTACAAACCTTCCTTGTGCAGTCAGTGATAGTGCTCTCTCCTTATCACAAAGTCATTCCCAGCCCATCAACCAGTTCCAATTGAGAGATACAGGCCCTCTGAAGCAGTTTGAGCCTAAATGGTTTGAGCGAGATGTCAGATTTTTTTCTTCTCCAGAAGGGCATTTGATATTTCTTCTTCTACTCTTGCACTAACCACTGCTAGACCTTGCTGAGATATCTGGAGGCCAGTAAGGCCTGGGAGATGCATCTTCAATAAGTGAATAAAACGGCCTTCCTGCCGAGTGCTTTTCGGCAAACTGTGGTCAGAATAATGTGGAAAATGTTTGCTTAACACTATTGACCTGAATCATTCAAGGCTTACCTGCAATCTGGGCTGATTCTTAGTGATCCATTAATGAAAGCATGCAGGCTCTCCAAACAGCACTATTAGTCAGTATGTTATGCCTGCTGCATACATTCAGACGTTTTCACTCATTAAATTGCTTTTTTGCTTTTTTGAGCTCGACCAGAACGCAGTGGGAGGAAAGGCCAACTAATTAAATTCCAGAGACCATTTACATTTATTTTTATGGCAAAGGGATGCGTGAGTTAATTTAATCATCAGTCTGCTGCTGTTGACTGTCATTTTCGGAGACTGATTAACCACTTATGTCAAATAAAGAAAATAGTAAATTTACAAGCTCACAACGGGCCACAACGCAATACATTGTGGGGTTGTAGATCTGCTATTTTCACCAAATGTTCACCTATTTTTGCCGAATGTTCACCTAATATCATGCCCAGTGGAGATGCTAGACTTCATGGGGTTAGACCCTATACACAGTGTTATGTGTCAAATAGCGAAAATAGCAGATCTACAAGTTAACTGTGCTATTTTTTGCTATTTTCACAAAATCTTCGCCTATTATGACATTCCCAGAGTATAGGGACGCTAGGGTTCAAGTATGCAGTGTAAGCGTTTAAATAAACTGAAAACATATTGTATAGCGCTCCGTGTTGGACTGTCTGTACACTGAATTTTGTCTCCATTCTGTTATCCATTCAGCAATTCAGATTTTCACTTTAAAAGTGTATAAATATAGATTTTTTAAATTGAATTTATATTCAATAAGACTCCCTTAACAGCCTATTGTTCTAATCACAAACAATAGACAGAGACAGGTGTCATAATTGGGACAGTTGGCAGTTAGTGAAATTGATCTCACACACACACACACACACACGCGCACGCACGCACGCATGCACCCACTCTTCACGTCATAATCAGCATCATCATCTATCTCATATGTCCGCCGTTTCCATGGATAAAAATCACAGAGGTGGGATGCAGGTTTCCAATGACGACAGGCCACCTGTTCCCTGGCGGGGTTCCCATCTGGTGGGAGAATGAGGCTCCATGCAAGGCCCACCATCATTTGACTTAATTACTTTGGAAGAGACTTATAGCACTTCCATAGTACTGTTCAGTCTACAGTTAACCGAAAATAATATCAAAACCGATATTCTTAGAACGAATAACTGGCATTTTTATTGTGATTGAGCTGTCATTCTGAATATAAGTGGAATAGGGTCCATGTAACAGCAGTTACCTGCCATCCTCTACAACAGCACCTGTTCTCACTCAGGGCTTTATCTCACCTATACTCACCTTCATTTAGATTACACTGGCATAGTGTTCATTACAGCTCCGCTGGGTCTGAACACATCAAGCTTTCTGTAGGTTGTGTATTACAAGTGATGTGTGTCTCCTCCTTAGAGGGCACCGGTTGTAATTAAAGAGACACCAGTGGCCCTACACACACACACACACACACACGCGCGCGCGCGCACGCACACGCACACGCACGCACACGCAACCATAAAATCCCCCATCAAGTTTTTAACTGCCACCATTCTAAGCAATGAAATAAAAGTTCCATAGATGTTAATGTCTTTATTTGTAAATCAATATTCATAAACCACACACAAAACACATTGACTGCTAATGACATAGTACTGGACCAGAGAGAGAGAGAGAGAGAGAGAGAGAGAGAGAGAGAGAGAGAGAGAGAGAGAGAGAGAGAGAGAGACAGACAGACAGAGACAGAGACAGAGACAGAGAGACAGGGACAGAGAGAGAGATCTCTTGCTTGTTTTGACAGAGAGAGAGAGAGAGAGAGAGAGAGAGATCTTGCTTGTTTTGACAGAGGGGTGATGAGCAGACAAGATAAACTCAATATTTGGTGTTGATTGCAGCAGGCACGACGCAAGAACACGGCCGGGTGACGGCAGTGTGACTTACCTCAGACGTAACAACAACAGAGGTCACTCACAAAATGTGGCTGCTGTCTTCTGAGTGCGGAGCGAAATTATGCATCACAATTAACAGTAAAATGCATTCCAGTGGCAGGGAAACGGTGTCACAATATATCCCAGGCCTGTCAAAGAGCCTTATCCTCACACAACCCATATTTAAAATTTCAAATTCACACTCTTTTGCAATGTAAAATAGGGGGGAAAAAACTATCAAACCAGCGCATCTTGGCTGCAAATTTCAAAATGCTCGTGTGCAACCTATGATTATCAAGAACAGGAAGTGGATGTTGAGTGCCGTCATGGAGCGCCATGCCGTTGAAACGTTGTGGCGGTCGGCTGCCGTGGCCTTTGATCAAGAATCCGCTCATTTACCACTGCTTGTCTCTCAGGGGCCGTCTCCAGGCAACGCGGCTGTCAGCAGAGAAGGTGGCGTGGAGCGGACAAAATGCGCTCTGGAGAGCCGCTGTCAGCCTGACGTCTGATGATGGAGGGAGACGTTAATTCCCGAGAGAGAGGGGGGGAAAGAAATACTGAGAGAGGCAGAGCTAGAGAGAAACCGAGAGGGAGAGAGGGGGGGTTGGGGGGGGAGTGAGCAAGTTATTTTTTCCTTTTTTTATTAATAAACATTTACACTGACAGAACAAATTACAGGTAGTTTTCCAATCATCAAAATGCCTAGTGCCAAATCATTTCCGTACCTGCAAAAATGCGATGTTCTAATCAGTCGGTGTACTTCCCTCTCTCTATAGTAAAAGCTTCCATTGAGGGCTTTGGAGGGACGAACTCTTGAATGTACAACAGGGTGGTGTCCAGGGACCCTCAGGGTTCACTGAGGGGGCTCTAAATGGACCCTTGCGGGTGTGTAACTCAGTAAGTGTACAAATGCTTTATGGAGTTATGGGGGTAAATAAAAAAAGCTTGAGAACCACTGAGACCCACTGTAAATGCTCCATGCAGACAAGGAAGAGCATTAGTTATAGCCATTACTGTGGGTGTGCTTTAAAGTACACCCACTCCCACCCTTTGGCCCCCATTGTATCTGCAATAAGGCAGCCATCTGGAAGGCCCTACTGGAGCTGTCATCATATTTGCAGTAAAAGGTCAGCAGCCAGAATGTATAGTAGCAGAAGTTGTATCCACAACAACTGTTTTGTTTAACCACATGTTTCATGTGTGAATGCCTTTACAAATCCTTTTCTCCTGATACTGTACATGTCTTTATCATATAAATGAATATCATCGCCATTCATATAGATCAACTACGTATCTTCACTGATAATTTATATCCATGTCTTTATGCTGATCATTGTTGTCATTTGGGTGGACACTATCCTGTCCTGCCCTTCCTACTCATCACACCACATCTCTGGCTAGCAGGTAGCTCATGTCACTCTCTTCACTTCCTAGCGGGAGTTTAGCGTTGAATTCTGACTCTGTCATCATGTCCTGCTAATGTGCACAGTGAGCAGTGTTCCCAACGCTTTGCTCTCCTCTATCTGCAGAGAGGGTGCAGAGAGGGTGCAGAGATCGTTCTTTGTGATTTACTGTATGTGAGAATGTGACGCACTTGATGTGGTAGATATGCATGTGTGTGTAAGTATGAGAGAGAGAGAGAGAGAGAGAGAGAGAGAGAGAGAGAGAGAGAGAGAGAGAGAGAGAGAGAGAGAGAGAGAGAGAGAGAGAGAGAGAGAGAGAGAGAGAGAGAGAGAGAGAGAGAGAGAGAGAGAGAGAGAGAGAGAGAGAGAGAGAGTGTGTGTGTGTGTGTGTGTGTGTGTGTGTGTGTGTGTGTGTGTGTGTGTGTGTGTCGGCGTGCACGCTTCTGTGTCACCGCAGCACGTGATTCCCTGAATGATTGCAATCACGTGTCAATGGCACTGATTGCCTGTCTATGTGATTATCGATGTCAGTGAATACTTGGCGTGTTGGTGCGTGATTAAGTGACAGAATGAGTGACTGGCTCACTGGATGGAGTGATGGAGTGAATAGGTCACTAAGTGAATAAGTAAGGGAGTGAGTGAAGTAATGAGGGAGTGATCGAGTGAGTGTGCATGTGAGTTGGAGCGAGCGACCGAGTGAGAAGGCAACGGTGCTACAGTAGAGTATCACTATCATACCACTATTTGCCATTGAGTCATTAGGCGGGTAATCAAGCCATTCAATGCGGAAACGCATCTCTGACATTTTACGATTTCTGTGGCTATTCAAAAATAGCAGATATACAAGCTCCGAGTTTGTAGAACTGGGGGGGTCAAAATATTTTGAGATATCATTTCAGGTGGTCCTTAATTGACGAGGACCACCGTAGTCTTTTTGAGTACCACTGTTCTCAAACTTTTTCATGTCAAGGAACCCCAAAATGATATGTATTTGGCCGCCGACCCCCATCTCAAAATATTTTGTTCCAGGGACCCCCCGGATGCAAAGATTTGAGTTAAAAATGTTCGCTAAAGATTTGCACACATTTTCACGATTTTTCAAAAATAGCAGATCTGCAAGCTCTCGGTGCCGTGCTATGAGCTTGTATATATGCTATTTTTGAATAGCCAAAGTGTAAAATAACTAGAAGTTCGGGCCGCGTAGCGGCCCGAACGTCTAGCGTGACGCGTCGTTCACTTTGCAGTGCCACCTTACAGGCACCTCACAGTGTGAGAGAGAGTTTTGTGCTCTCCTAAATCCACGGCAGGCTTTGAAAGTACCCACTTCAGAAAGAGGTGACGTGCATCACCTCTCCAATGACCAAAACCCACTATGGAAGCCGTCGAACTGGTGCGATCTGACGGCATCCTAGAATTTATAGGTAGGATGTGATGTCATATACCGTCTCATCGTGATGTCAGATTACGTCACACTGGCGTGATGTCAGATTACGTCACACTGGCCACATACAACGTACGTACATACTGACAACCGACATGGCGCAGGATTCAAATTGTATATATATACTAGAAGTTCGGGCCGCTACGCGGCCCGAACGTCTAGCGTCGTTCACTTTGCAGTGCCACCTTACAGGCACCTCACAGTGTGAGAGAGAGTTTTGTGCTCTCCTAAATCCACGGCAGGCTTTGAAAGTACCCACTGCTGTCGTGAGATTATGTCAATGTCACACTGGCGTTGTGTCCATATTCGGGACGACCGTCTCATCGTGATGTCACGACCGTGATGTCATGCTGTCGTGAGATGACGTCACACTGGCCACATACAACGTTACAACGTACATACTGACAACCGACATGGCGCAGGATTCAAATTGTATATATAGACTATGGAAGCGTCACACTGGCGTGATGTCAGATTACGTCACACTGGCTACATACAACGTTAGGTAGGATGTGATGTCATATTGTCTCATCGTGATGTCAGATTACGTCACACTGGCGTGATGTCAGATTACGTCACACTGGCTACATACAACGTACATACTGACAACCGACATGGCGCGTCACACTGGCGTGATGTCAGATTACGTCACACTGGCCACATACAACGTACGTACATACAGACAACCGACATGGAGCAGGATTCAAATTGTATATATAGATAGATGCTTCTTAGCTCAAATTAAAAAATAACTTGCTTCTCCAGGTCTTAAAGGGTTAAACTGTTAGGATTTGGAAGATCATTTTGTAGAATCCCCAGAAGCAAAGATTTGAGTTACAAATGTTCACTTTAAAAATATATATATTCAAAGATTTGCACACATTTCCACGATTTTTCCAAAAATAGCCAATCTACAAGCTCATAGCGCGGCACTCGGTGCCACGCTATGAGCTTGTAGATCTGCTATTTTTGAATCGCCAAAGAAATCTTGAAATGACACACAGATGCGTTCCCGATCTTAAAGGGTTAAAGCAAAAGGCTTTGGCCCCAGGACTTTCACAGAGCGAGACCGGAGACAGAAAGAGAAGCTGGTTTTGACAAAAATGGTAACAGGCAGATGAGATGAAGAAAGTGTCAAGGATTTTCTAGTTCTGTCTCAATATCATCGTGGGCCTGTGGCGGCATATATTCAGGTATTCAGGCTGAAAATGATTTGAACAGCATCCGAGTAATGAGAGTGAAACAGCCTGGCTCTACTTTGTAGTGTACTCATTAATCACATGAACCATATCATCCCTATTCTGAGCGTGTCATAATAAGGGAACATTTTAAACATAATTGCTTCATTATTATTATCTTAAACACTGTGATGAATATCGTATCGTGGACTTATTATCACAAAATTATCGTATCGTGAATTCTTGGTATCGTTACTTCCCTACTAAATATTAAAAAAGAGACATTTAGAGACTCCACTGGAGACAAAAAGAGAAAAAGAGACAGATCAAAGATAGCTACTGTACAAAGATGGAAACACGGAGAGAGACAGAGATTGTTTCATATTGTATATGATCTTACTACATACAGTACAGTATGGGAATGGGACACAGACAGGCATAATAATAGTACATAGAAAGAGAGGTCCATGTCTCTGCCTTTCTCCCCTGATAGGAGATGTAAAGATGCTCCGTGCAGACAGGCAGCCACACACAGATATAAAAAAAAGTGGAGCATGGAGGGCGAGGCGAACAGGGCAGGATGGGAGGAGAGAGAGCAGCGTTAAAAAGAGCATGAGAAAATGAGAGACAAGAGAACAGAGGAGAGCAGACTCCCTGTAGAGAGCAAAGGCAGACAGAGGAGGTTAAATGGGCAGAAGTGTCGCAGACTTTGCAGAGTGGGAAGAGGAAGACTATGAGGGGAATAAAAAGCAAAGAGGAAGATGGTGGTGGGGAGGGTGGTGCAGGTGCGTCATGGGCAATTCTGCTCTCTGCCCATTAGAAAGCTAATGATGCAGGGCAGGCTGGAGAGACTGAGAGAGGTCTGCAGGTGGTCCTATAAGGAAGAGGAGTTCTGGGGAGAGTAAGGCCATTTTAATTGGAGGCTGAATAACGATAAGACTGGCTCCCAGAAAGAATAGCAGGTGTGTTCACTTCAAAAGGCCAATTACTGTATGCACATTAGCTGTAAGGTGCGGAGGTGTTTCTTTTGTTTGTTCGTTGTTGTTTTTTATTGTGTCAAAATTAGAGCTTTGGGAAAGAGAGCACTTCAGTAGAGGGCAGGGACACTTTTACAACAACAAATAACACCACCAATACACTCAAATCCTCCGTGTTAATTGAACTCGTAGAGTGTAGAAATTGTATTGTATTTTTACAGTAAAGTTAACCCTTTTTATTGTGCAGTTAAGTCACACACGTGACGCTTTGCCCTTTGTGCAGCCAGGTACAGTCATGTTAAAATGTCATGAGAAAATCTATTTTGTCCACCCCATGCAACAAAACAGCATTCTACCCAACTTCTGTTCAACAAAAATAAGAATTTGAGTTCTTCCAAATGGCTTACCAGAGGACTTCTGGGTACTGATACAACTGTAGACGTGAGTTATGTGACAATAAAGTATTTTGGACTTGAACATTGAAGAAAATTCTTCATAAATAATAATAATAATAATGTTGATGCAAGAGATTCATAATTGTATTATCATTTTTTGTGTGTGCACTGGTGGAGAGCATGGGAGAGAATGTATGTGTGCGTGCGCGTGGCGTGTGTGCGTAAACATGCATGCGTGTGCGACTGTGTGCAAGGGACGCGGGTCTGCGAGCCTGCAGATGGATGTTATTGTCTCAGTTTGTCCCAAATGCATATTTTATCATCATCATGCCATGCATGGAGTATAAACTACAAAGCAAGTCGGCATTTAGCTCAGGTTGTGTGCGTATAGTGTAGGCCTACTGCGTTGAAAGAGCATGGGATAGTCTGACAGAGCGGATGTGTGACATAGAGGTTAGCTGCAAAAGGAAAAATGTTAACTGAAGAAAAATGTGAACAATATTGGCGAAACTAAGATAATTGCGGAATAATATTTTTTTTAGTATCCAACTACAATGCAAGTTATAAGTTGCATTAACTCCTTTCAGTACATTGCGTTACCGACCTTTATGGGATGTTATTGTAAAGCTGACTGTACATGTCCTAAGAGGGTTTTATTTGTCACTCACTCATACAGGTAAAAGCAGTGACTGTTGGTGTGGCACAAGATTGCTAATAACAACAAGATAATAATGATGATAATACTGGATGTAATTAAAAACAATTTGTTGAATATTCACACTTTTGACCCTCTTCCATCCATTTGCTGTTTGTTCTAGATGCTGTATTTTATGAAAGAAACACCACAGATGAAATCTTGAACGCTTTGTTTTTAATTTATAGAAACATAAAGAGGTCATGGCACAAAAATGTAATGTTTTGCCCAACTCACAACAAATTGTTATGTACATGTTAGTAAATCACTAACTGTTGCAACTTTAGAATACCGTCCTATAACTATTGCTTGATTGATTGACTGACTGATTGAATACTTTATTAATCAAAAATCTAGACAGCAGGTAGCAGGTACAGTAAAACACTTAGGCTAAAAGGATAACACAAAAAAGGCCTGGGGACGTGTTTCCATTGTGTATTCAATTAATCAACAGAGCATAGATAGACTATTAACATATATATTGTATATCAACATATAACATATATAAACATGGTATTAGCAAATATATTGAATGACCTTTTAAATCAGTTGATAATAATTAGTTACAAATGTACTAATACAAAATAACCTTTGCAAACATTGAGGATGAGGAATAGTTGCAACTTTAGAATAAGATCCCATTAAGGTCTATATTGACATGCACAACAAATGTATTTCACTAATAAACTTTAAAATAATGATTTGTTGCACACTTCTTAAACATGTATTAATGAGTCTTTAGATAGGTCTTATCGAATTGGTAAATACACTTTAAAATATGCATTGATCATGTAACTTTGAGCAAAAATGAAGGAGAAATAAAGGCAAGTTCACTGGGTTGAATTACCTATTTCAGCAAGTTTCAAGTATCTGCAAGTTGATTTTCATACCGTACAGAATGGAAACCAGTGGCTTCCTGGAATGTAGAAAAATGTAATAAGAAAAGAAAACAAGAAAAAGAGAAATGATATGCTTTGGAAAATGGGATATAAAAACACTGGTACAGTATGGTCATTTGAGATGTACAGTAAAGTATGCATAGTGCACACTGTACATGCAGAATAGGGGTGTCACGATTCACTTACCTCACGATTCGATTCAAAATCGATTCCTAGGGTGCCGATTCGATTAAAATTGCGATTCTGCGATTAATTGATATTCGATTCGATTCTGCGATTTATTGCGATTTTCTAGGGTGCCGATTCGATTAAAATTGCGATTCTGCGATTTATTGCGATTTTATAGGGTGCCGATTCGATTAAAATTGCGATTCTGCGATTAATTGATATTCGATTCTGCGATTTATTGCGATTTTATAAAAAAAAAAGTAAAAAAAAAAAAAAAAAAAAAAATATTAAAAAAAAAAAAAAAATTAAAAAATCGATTTTAATATTTGGATTCGATTTTTAAAATCGTGGCATTAAGAATCGCGATTTATTCATGAATCGATTTTTTTTGACAGGCCTAATGCAGAATGTCCTTTGAACAATCTGCACCTGATGCAGATTTATCACCAACATAACAACCTTTCATAACTCTTTCACGCTGTGGTCATGCATGTTACCCAACTGTGAAAGCACAAACCTCGCAACTCTCACTGTCCACACAGAAATTTCAGGTCCTCTTACATCCATCTGCTTTGCAAGCACCTCTGAGCTCAAGCCTATACCGCTTCTCCATCAGCCAACACTTTCAAAAATAAATGTGTGTAAATATGAAATTAATACGCTATCAGATTGTAGCATAGGGGCTCTGCAAACATGCACTGCCGCAGGGCAGTTCGTTTGCATGAACCTTGAGAGTGAGTAAAAAATAACATGTACTAGCTAGTGCTATCCCCTGCATTGCAACTAATGTTTTGAACCCGCTTCCTCTGTCGTTTCATGATATTTGCTTGCCTCATAGTGATGAGAGAATTGTTGTTTTTCCCCTTTCAGTAATAACTCCATCATTTTAAGACAATCTAAATTATTTTGGACACTTAACTTTTAAAGGTTTACCACAAACTGGTCTGCTGCAACTCTACTGTGTAACTCTACTGTCTATAGTTATTCTGAAGTGTTACCAAAAACACTGGCATGGTTCTTTAAGTCCACACATAAGTCTTTAAGTGCTGAGAAGGTTGTGGACCCTTGCAGGATGTTCGCACAGGCCAGAGTGCTTTGTATCAGTGCTTTAAAGGAATAGTTCACCCAAAAATAAATCTATCAATTACACACCCCATATGAATCCTTGAATTCATGGAGATGTTTTTGTTTTGATGCATTCCTAAGCCATTCATTATTAAGAAATTAAGAAACATGGGAGATGAGACGGGTCAGATTCGAACCCCGGACTTAATGCTCACAAGGAGCATTTGGTCTGTGGGGTAACTGGCTGAGCCACCAGGCACACCTTGCTTAGCTAGCCTACAGTGACACAGTCTTTGATATATTTCAAAGAGCTATGTTGTGCACATCCAGTGGTCGCTGGTGCAAGTCAAAATAAAGAGAAAAGACGTCCACACACAGCTTTAGCTCCCAAAGACGTTTAGACAATGTACCTGATTATTGCACAGTAAACGTTTTTGCGAAGCTACAGCTTTACAGTCTTTGATATACTCAAGATATTCTTGCACCATAATGCATTCTGAACTCTAACCTGGAACTCTAATCCAGCATGAACAACCAGGAGATGCATTAGTCCCTCTTATACATTGGCATGCAAACGCTTTCTTGTCCATGATAAATGGCAGCATGTGTTTGGTGGCTCTGTGCTAACACAATTTTCCAGAGAAACAGTTTGTCAGCCAGAAGCCTTTTCCCCCTCATTATTTGTCACAGAGTGATTTGTTCCTGTGAGTTTGGGTTCCTCTCTGTTGATATATGAGAATTTTCTTCCAGGGTAAACAAAATGTGAGAGAAAAGTAATTGGCTGCCTCTATGCTGTATAAGGTTAACCAGATTGCCTGCCTGACCAACTATGACCTCTCCAATTAACATACATAACATTCACCATATTAAACATCAACATTGATTTTAGACATCCATACGGTTGTCAAACAGACACTAATTTCCACTTATCTACCCAAACAAAGCCATTTTCCTTAGATAATAAGATTTTGGCATCAAGTAAACATTATTACTACGGCATGAGATTCAGACCTTGGCGCCAGGCTACGTTTTGCCCTGGGACAGCTTGATGAATAGAAGTTGGTCTGATAAATAAATGCATATGCCTGTGTATTTAAAAGCCCCTGGATGGGATTATTAGGAGCTCACACAACGATTAGACCCAACTTAAGAAGTTGCCGTCGGGTGTTTTCTTACCGTATAATAGAAACCATTCTACATTTGCTCATCTCTGTAGAGCCGTTCAGAGAGCAAGCTGAAGCTGGAGAGTAAGCAGAGGTTTCATTGACCTGTAGGTCTTTGCAACCGCCACCTCGTGGATGAGGCGCACGTACTGACCAGCTCCAGCATGCCTCTGAGGGAAACACTGGGTGGTCATGCTGCATGCAGCACCAAAATAAAATCAAAGATCACAGACGGATTGATTCCTTTCTCCAAACACAGACAGAAGGGGCTGAGTGAGGGATAGGACAGAGGGAGGGAGAGAGGGGGAGAAAGCGAGCAGGGGGAATAAAAATACCCTGAATATGTTTCACCCGTTTGCGATGGCGGCCTAGTTCTTTGTGTTAATTCCTCCATGCCTTTTAACTTCTAAAGCTCCAGCATTGTGGAGCAGTAGGACAGAGTGTGATTGAGAAATTCGGGGGGTATTTTTAGCCGAGCAGTCAGTGGCCCTGAGGGGACAGTACAGTATATGTGTTTCTTTTTCCTTCTTCTCCATCTTCTGCTCTTGCTTCTTTAGTGGTTTCACAATGAACTTCTGGAATTGTGCCCGCGAGAGAGACTTGAGACTCTCACTGAATCAGCTTCCTATCCACATCACAGGGGCTGCGTCCTGATTGGCACTGGGAGGCCTGTGGTCTATTTCTGTGCTGATGATGTTCGGTAACACGCTGAAGGCCCACCATGCTATTATGTTTCAGCCTTGCAAAATGGCGGGACAATGTGTGTTTGATGTGGGTTCAAGTGACACACATGTTAAAATAATGCCTGGTTATGCATTGTACATTTAACTGTTTCATAGATACACTCAGAGGTTACAGAATTTACAACATTACACTGCTCTGCTGCAAGCCAAAGTGTTACATTATATTATTACTATTATTACATTTTGAGAGAGTAACACAACAGTAGCAGTGCTGACCTAATTGATCACCTCTCTTATTAGCATAATTGTGACCAAACACTAGGGAGCCGGTGGTATGCTTTATAAGCATCTTCTCCATGCTCTAGTCTACAGCAATACTCGCCCTCTCTCTGACCTGTCATTGAACTCCCAACATTGACTGTTCCCATGGACCTGCGGTCTCCTCTCTTGTATGGTCCCATTGACTCCAATTAGCTGTAGTGGCATTTCCCACGTCTTGTGACAGCTACAGACAAGCAGACCTCCTCTCCTTCCCTCCCCTATTCCCCCTCCTCCCCCTCCCCCTGCTCCTCCTCCGCATCCCGCCCTCCTCCATCCGTCCGTGCCTACTCTACCCTTCTCTTTTCTTGTTCTCCGTCCAGTTCTTTGTCCTGGCACTCTCCCACACAGCCCAGCTGTTTGGCCCGCGGTAAATGTCGCCTCACAGCGAGTACTGCTGGGTGCCCAGCCGCCAGGCATCCAGGGCCAGACGCTGGTGTGGGTCATGTTTGCCCTTTCACTCTGGTGTCTTTCTACTCTCACTACCCCCCTCTGTCCCTTCCCCTGTCTCTCTCTTTCTCCCACTCTCTCTTCTCTACTTTGGCTGTCTCCCCCTCAGTCTTGCTATCGATCTTTCTATCCACTTTACTTTCGATCTAATCTCTCCCACGTCTCTCTATTTCTCTCTCCCTGTCTCTCTCACACTCTCTCTCTATCTTTCTCTCCCCCGCTTGCTCTCTCCCTCCCTCATTCCCTCGTTCTCATTAGCATACGTTCTGATTGGCTGCCATTCGCTGACAGAAGCTGTGTGTGGCTTGTTGTAACACAGCTGGCTGCTCCCACAGCGTTACTGTTGGCTGTCTTCAGCTAGTTTTCCATGGCTCATCCCCCATGGGGCTGGGGTTGGGGGAGAGGAGAGTGCTGAGACAGAGCTTTTTCCCCCAGCCAACTCCACTTCCACAACTTTTTTCAGTCACTTTTATCCCCTTTTTCTCCAAATGTAGTCGTTCTATCAATTCCCAAGTCCCCTTGTACTATCACTTGACGCTGGCCCTGGTGTCCCCTACTGGTTGGTCTTTGGGTGGGAGGGTGTCGGCCACTGTTTCTCAACCAGTGGTCCACGGACCACTAGTGGTCCATTGCATAATTACAAGTGGTCCACAGGACTTTATTTATTCATGTCCATCAAAATGTAAGCTTCCCCTAGTCTCTAGCCTGGGACCAGACGAATCTGCGAGTGCAAAAAAAAATTGCATTCTGCGATTTGGGTCTGCACCACTCCATAGAGAATCCATTTCCTGCTCCAGAAGACGTGTGTGACCAATCAGGGCCCAGTATTCGAATATGGGACACTGTAATTGGTAGTTGGTTGTAGGTCTAACCAATTGCGTCGAGGGCCATTGTTTTGATCCCGCCCCTTGGGGAAAAAAACGTCCTCATGGAAGCACCAGACTCATATCCACGCAGTGATATAGTCTGTCTACGCCAGGCTACCTAGTCTCCACGATGGTTTACCCCTATTAATGAATGTATTTATTATTTATTTATTCATTTTATTTTGTATTTATTTATCCCCTCTCACTCTCGTTAAATAAACACATAAGATTTTACTGTGTTTAGTGTAAGCCATAGCATTATGGTGGATGTCGTTTTCCAAACCACCTTTTTAAAAATATATATTTTTGATTAGTACACGGTAATATCTGTGTTAATTTAAACATTTGTAACTCTGAGAATATAACAAATATACTTGTACACTCTCAGAGTTAAATTAACACTGACTATTCTAATGCGTAGAAGAAGCCCTTGTCTTATGTGGCGTCCTTCCCCTTTGTCTCCCACAGGTGGGACATCCACCCTGCGTCTGTCCTCGGTGCGGGAGCTTCCAGGCCAGTTGCAGGAGTTGTATCAGCAGGGTTTCATTCTGGCTGCGGTTCACCCGTTCATCCACCCCTGTGGACCAGAGTCCAACAGCCCCCAGCATCAGCTCTACCGGGCCATTCTGGTCCAACTCAACGACGGGTAGCTACTGCATCATATCATATGTTGCTGTTTCAATAATTACTGTATTTTGATGTGTGTGTGTGTGTGTGTGTGTGTGTGTGTGTGTGTGTGTACGTGCGTGTGTGCGTGCGTGCGTGCATGTGTGCGTGCGTGCGTGCGTTGTCAACATGATGTGCGGAATGCGGAAGTAATCTGACTAGACGTCAGCAGGTCCGACCAGATATGCTGTAGTTTCACAAACATCTCGTTCTTAAAAAACACTTAACGAAACAATATCAGCGAATATTTCCAGCTTGTTGAAAATATAATCGAAATAATTATTGGATATTGTCAAATGATATAAGTTAATTCAGGTCCAATAGCATAGGCTTATTTCAGGTCCAATAGCATAGGCTTGCAATGGAGAGCAAGGCACAGAGAAAGGTTGCGGATTTGGCGGTGACGTGTTTTCGGTCTGGTGGTGTATACAAGGACTCATGGAAACAGATTTCCAACAAAGTGGGGAAGATTTGTTTAATGACAAGTTACCTCCCCATTTCCAGCAAAGTAGAATATGTATTTCCATCTTTACCTATCCTGTGTATCCTGTCTTTACTCATCCACTTGATACATATTTACAGCTGTGTTCTCTTGAACGACATTTATAGAGGCCTATACTGTATGTTGGACATTGTTTGTATACTTTATGTCTGATGAAGGTCCCACTGCGACAGAAACCCCCATTTATTTTGGTTGCCTAGCAACATACCCAAAACGTGACTCAGCCCACTGCCTTCTTGACTTCCTTGGCATCATGCCAAGCAGTGAGCACCGTGCAAAACCCCTCCTATATGTAGGGGTTGCTCACAATACTTTGGAATCTCAGCACTACAGTATCAGAACATGTATTTATTGCCTGCACAAAAAACACTGCACTTGGTAATGAAGTTATTGGAGTGCTGCAGTTTACTGCACACGAACTAGAGGCCACAGCTACCGGCATGGTCAACCATGTCCGATCTTTTGCTATCGATGTTAAGTTACTATGTGTGCAGTTGAACAAAGTGAACAAAGACACACAATGCAGTGTTCTGCGGTGAAGCTGCGCTATGGTTAATGTCTGTCTCTTTTACAGAGAATCCTTTTCCTTCGAGTGTAATGTAAAATACCCCTAACCCCCACCCAGGCAGTCAAATATTAGCTTTGCTTTAGTGTGAGGGCATTACAACTGTTTGTTTAAAGGCTGAGCAAACTGTCATATGGTCAGCAGTAATTTGGATGTGAGTCAGCAACAATCAGTCCCTTATCTCGAGCCCTCTGGATGCCCCGCAACCACGAACTGCTGCATGGCCCAAAGTCACCGCTGCCCCTTCATCTGCCCTCCAGGTCATTGCCCAGGCTCTCCTGGGGGCTGTGAGGGTCGTCGTCAGCTTGTATCAGGGGCAGAGAGCCAGAGACTCACGCAAGGGTGGTTGAAGGGCAGTGGAGAGTGGTAGAGCATGCAAGTCGCCCGGAGCCGCTGGTCAACTACTGTATATGGCTGCTATCTGCAAAAATGCCATTTTATCTTCTAAAATAAAAGTGCAAGTGAAAGAAAAGATCCATTTTCGGATTGATAATCCTTTTGGCTGGCGGGGGGGGTCTGTGTGTTTGATCCAAGGTTTTGAATGAATTATATAAGGGTCATGAAATGTGCTTTACCTACTGTATGTGTCCATCCATGTAAACCATCATTTGGTAAGCTGGCAGCTGTGAGGAGTCTGAAGCACCATTGACCAGATCTTTCTCGGCTCTGGCTGGCCTGTTTCACATTTAGGCCAGTTGACTGGCTGAGAAGTGTGTGTGTGTGTGTGTGTGTGTGTGTGTGTGTGTGTGTGTGTGTGTGTGTGTGTGTGTGTGTGTGTGTGTGTGTGTGTGTGTGTGTGTGTGTGTGTGTGTGTGTGTGTGTGTGTGTGTGTGTGTGTGTGTGTGTGTGTGTGTGTGTGTGTGTGTGTGTGTGTGTGTGTGTGTGTGTGTGTGTGTGTGTGTGTGTGTGTGTGTGTGTGTGTGTGTGTGTGTGTGTGTGTGTGTGTGTGTGTGTGTGTGTGTGTGTGTGTGTGTGTGCGTGCGTGCGTGCGTGCGTGCGTGCGTGCGTGCGTGCGTGCGCGTTTGTGAGAGAGAGAGAGAGCGAGAGAGAGAGAGAGAGAGAGAGAGTGTGTCCTGGGGTTTGGGCAGTGAAGCCAGACTGTAAATCCCCAGACAAGGAATTCACCTTGGATTCCTCTCAAATTAATGCCGGAATTCTGAGTTTAGAGTAGACAAACAATCATGGCAAATTCTTCACTTTATTGGGGATTAGGAGAATCTCCCCCTCCATGTTATCATCCTGTTATGTTCCAGGTGGGGTACTGTCATAGATGAGCACAGGGCAGTAGTACTCAGAACCAATCTCAGTCTCGTTGGATTTTTTAATTAGTTTTAATTTGATGAGCAGATTTATTAAGAAACATAACAATGTTTTCCCATCTAATGATATAGTAAGACTGGAATGTAAATCCCCAAATATTTAGCGTAATCTGCCTATTACACAGTCTTGAGAAAAACGTCTTGCTAGACTTGGTCTCAACTAGACCAGTGTTGTTTTTCATTTGGACGTGACTTTGACTTTTCTTGCAGAGGCTGTCACATGCCTGATTTATACATGGCACGCAGGTATAATAACGCACCGAAATAGCAGATCTACAAGCTCACAATGCATTGCAGCGTAACGCGTTGTGAGCTTGTAGTTTGGCTACTATATTTGCACCAACACCCACACACAACTAAATCAAGCCTTACCCCATATGAGAATCACTGTCTCTGTAGAGGGAAAGACGCTCTGAGAAGTCTACTGATTGTGCTTGTGGTCTATTGAGGAACAGTGCAGCCGGCGGCATTTGCGAGGGTCAGGTCGTTGAAATTCATTACAAGTTGTCATTCAAGTGACAGCCTTTCCTCCCATGGACATTGCACACGATTACTAATCTCCTTCTGTGCTCTTTTATAGAACACTTGAACACTCACTTTCCTCATGCTTAAAAACCCAGAATGTAAACAAACATCCTTGGCTTCAGCCCTATACACACCAAACCGGACAACAGACATATTGATTCTGTATGAGAAGGCTACACGCATGAACGGGTACTGGATCTTTCTGTGAATACGCTTGCCTCGCTCCAGAGAAAAAGACAGCCATTGGGTGATAGAAGGTTGAGAGAGGGGAAAGGGAGATCACAGCTGGGGGTGTGAGAAGATGGAAAGTGAGAAAAAAAGAGAGGGCTACGTAAAAAGAAAGAGAGTGCACATGTGCACACGAGAAAGAAAGAGAGAGAGAAAGAGAGAGAGAGAATGAAAAGGGGCAGAGGAGCCTGCCATCCTGTGATGGCCCTGACCAAAGCTGTCGCCAGATTTATATCCAGTGTCTGTCACCTTGGAGACAGCTGCTAACATCAGCACCAGCCCTGGGGAATCCAAATCTCCACCGGGAGGGAGAGGGAACACGAAGAGATGGAAGAGAAATCAAGCAGACAGGGGAGCTTCTGCCCCTCCTGTTCCCCTGTCAGTCCCACTCCCAGGAAGCAAAAGGAGAAGAGAAGGGGAGGGAAAAGTGCAGGAATCAAACGCAGCAGAGATGGAGAAGCAGGGGAAATGGCTGGGATAAAATCACAACAGCATGCACTTATTCATTGCTCGCTCCCCCTAACCACACACACCCAAAGCATCCTGTTCAACCTGTTTTTGTGTTTGTTTTTTTGGCAGGAGACAACCAGAAAAAGAAAGAGACACAGAATAGAGGGAGAGGGGAGAGTGGGGGAGAGGAGGAGAAATGTGCTAAGCGCTGCCTAGCAGCTGGATAGGCATCTGTGTTTAGTATGCACACACTGTCTCTGGACTGAGTCCCAGTCAACTCTCTACAGTCTACACAGCATTAGACTCGGCCCTGAAAAGGCTCAATGAACAGGGTGCTCGACTTCTACACAGCGGGGTGACAAGGCAGAAGCTATACATGGTACCTGGGATTACACGGGAGCCCGTGTACATGCCATTTGTGGCACACTGTGCCATTTGTAAACGTTGGGACACCTGCCTAACGTATCTGGCTAAGTGAGCCTATAAGTTCAGATACCCCAACCACGATTAGTCACTGGCCGCAGCCCCCCCCCCCCCCCCCCCCCTGCAACTTGCCAGAGGTACAGTAAAGGGGAAAATGCAGTGCAGGCAGGATGGATTGGACCGTTTGAAATTTTCAAATGTCAACTGTCAGATTTCGCGATGTTCAATTTAGTTGCGCCGGAATAAGGTTGCAGTTCAGCAGGCAATGTCTGATGGGATATATTCATCATTATCGGGTAATTGTGTGGCGCTCGCATGTTCTCCGGCAGAGAGAGACGGAGCGAGACAGGAAGAGGGAGGGGGAGAGGGAGAGAGACGGTGACAGAGAGAAGTAGAAAGAGTAAAAGTGAGCGAGAGGGCCGCAACGGTGAGAAAGAGAAGAGCAAAAAGAATGGTGGGAAGAGTGGAAGAGAGCAAGAATAGAGGAGGGTATAGACAGAAGAGAAAAAGAAGAGAGGAAGGTACAGACAGAGAGAGAGAGAGAGAGGGAGAGAGAGAGAGAGAGAGGGGAAGGAAGAGAGAAAGAGGAGACCGGAAACCATTAGAGAGGTGATTTGCTCTGGTGAAATTATTCATGACCACGTGAACATCTGCCATTAGGAGGGATGCGCTATATTATTAAAGCCTCACAGTGAGAGATTGCTAAATGTGGGTTCAGGTGCTCCCTGACTGAGTCGTCGTCATAGCAATAGATAAGTCGTTGGTGGGTGAGGCGTCTAACGGGAAGAAACTCAGTTGTACAATCATGACACTGCATAAAAAATATGAATGGGTTGAGATAACTTGTGCATGTTTGGCTCGTTTGAATAATTTTACTTTAAACATCACAGGCCCTTGACGTTGATGTATTTTTTATTTACTTGTTTAAAGGCAAATAGGATGTTTTTTTTTAGGACTGAGTGATTTGTTGACATGATTTATTTTTTTGTTTCATTCTGTTTTGCTGTGTTATATCCGCCAAGGAAGAGCGATAATATGGCTATGCGGTGCTTCGACACGCTTCGGCGAACACAACATAATTGCAAGCCAACCGTTTATAAATGACGTAGCAGCTGCAACACATACAAATCCCAAAGAAAGCCATTAACAGGTAATATGCAATTAGTTACCGCCTGAACTGTCAGCTCCAGCGGTAATAATAATTAGTCCAAAACAAGGTGTTCAACGCCGAAACAAAGGGAGAGCTGTCTGACCTGGCTGTGGGCAGACAGTGGGGGGTCTAGCAGGTGTGGACACCCAGGGGGATGCTGCAGGCATGCAGGTGTTTGACACTCCGTCTAACCGCATGAGGCCCCCGAGGCTGACAGCCGGCACCGTGGGCCGCATGAAAAGTCACTGTTTCACACAGTGAAGACGGACTGTGGACGGATGTGGAGGTTATTTCTGAAACTAAGAGCCATGCCTTCAGAACAGAGTCTCTCTCTCTCTCTCTCTCTCTCTCTCTCTCTCTCTTTCTCTCTCTTTCCCTCTCTTTCTCTTTCTCTCTTTCCCAACAAGTGTCACTCATTCACTCACTCACCTTTCTTGCTCACTCACTCACTCACTCACTCGCTCGCTCACACACACACACACACACGCACACGCACACACACACACACACACACACACACACACACACACACACACACACACACACACACACACACACACACACACACACTCACACTCACACTCACACTCACTCACTCACTCAGTGTCTACCTCTGATGTCCTTGAAATCATCTCGCCTAGTGGAATAACTACTGTATGGGCTTATCTATCCCTCTCTCTCTCTCTATGTCTCTCTCGCTCGCTCCTCTCGCTCCTCTCTCTCACTCGCTCCCCCCCACTCTCTCTCTCTCTCTCTCTCTCTCTCTCCCTCTCTCTCTCTCTCTCTCTCTCTCTCTCTCTCTTACTGTTTCTCCTCTGAGAGAGAGAGTCTAGCCGATCGGGTTCGTTGTGATTTATGTCACAGTCAATAGGGGAAAACACACATTTTGTGACAGCGCCTCCAGGGTTCCACTGTTGTGCCTTTGAATCTTACTACGCTATAAAAAAAATAGAATAAAAAAGCAGAGCAACTTCTCAGTGGGCTGTCATAAATGTGTCTGAGCTGCATGTTTTATTATCCGGCCCAGTTTGAGAGCTGTCTGCTGTGACAGCGATACCGTGGTGGGCAACGGGTGTCAGAGGCAGTTGCATAGCGACTGTTGATGATGGTGTGTTCTTTGGACAGCGAGGGTGAGTCCCGCAGCTGTCCCACAGCTGTGCTGTGAAGTCCCACAGAGACAGCCAGGCCCTGCACTTAATGTGATAATGCATGAATGTCAAGCAAAAAGAGGTACCGTACGCATATGCACATGGGCCACACGCGGGGATGCGCATGTGCCCTGGTGGAAATCCTTATGGCATGAGATCAGAAGCAAGAATAGCCTTTTATTCACAGGGCCTACACATACAGTGAAACACACTCGCACGCACACGCGCACACACACACACACACACACACACACACACACACACACACACACACACACACACACACACACACACACACACACACACACACACACACACACACACACACACACACACACTGTTTTACGCACCCACTGCAGGAGTGAGGAGTCCATGTAATCCTGAGCTCACGCTGGTCATACATATAACCTTTGTGTTCACAAATATACACATACACATGCACATATACAGACACACAGGCACTGTAGCACAGCGAGGAAGGGAGTGTGGATCTCATCTGCGTTGTCAACAGGATGAGAAGGCGGGAGATGGAAGCTGAAGCATTAGTCTCCTCAGGGCTAGCTTAGGGATTTCCTCCAGAGGACAAAATAGAAAAATACAGCACCATAAAAATAGATTCTCCCCGCTCAAAATACTGATATGGCCTCAGAGGGAGAGGTAGGGTGGGACAAGATGAGATTTGCATTGAATTTCTCGCATGCTCTGTTCCCCCATGTGCCTCTCTCCATGCTTATCTTTGTCTCTCTTAAGTGGTTTGTTGTACTGCACACAGGGCCAACAGTTACATTAACAATGCCACTGGATACAAAGTAATACGATTATGTTCAGCCGAGTTTACTGTCGTGAGATAGATTTGGTCCATAGTGTCCGATGTCAGATGCGTGTGACAGATTGTGTGCATGAGAGTGGCATGTGTACCCTCCTCGCATGTGCTGTGTGTGTGTTTCTATATTTACCTTCTATAGTATTTACAATTTCCCATACTTTTACTTCTACCCCACTACATCTCAGAGGAAAATATTGCACTTTTACTCCAGTATAATTATATTATACAGGACTTATACTGTACTTGTACCAGAGTATATCTACACTTCAGTATTGATACTTTTACTTACTGTAAGTAAAACATGTGAGCACTTATTCCATCACTGGTGGCTGGCATGTGGGCTGGCTGAAAGGCTGACACACTCCCTGTGGTGCTTACAGGGTGGAGAGGAGCCAGCCTGTCAGTGCTCCCTACCGCCTGCAGCTTGAAGAATGTCTGTCTGCTGACCAGGTGCCCACACCAGAGCACATCCAGGGCTACGTCAAGAAGGTAAGCCTGGGAGGGCTATGTGTCACCATCATCAACTTTTCTTGACAATTAGTTGTCATGCTTAATTGCGATTAATGATTTAACCACTTAAACCCCAATGTTGAGTCCATCAGGGATCTATACTAGTGTGACTTTTCAGTTTTCACTCTGCAAGAGTTTCCCCCCAGAATTCAGATGCTGGGGTTTGAGTGGTTAATTGAGTTTTTGCCATTGAACATTGGAACATAGTATAAATAAAAATTACAATTCTGGTTGGCCTTTAGGCTTCGTAAACAAAGAAATTGCACAGGGCAGATATTACAAATAACTTAAATAATACAAAGAAATGACTGACATATCGCATCACAACGCGTTGTGAGCTTGTAGATCGGCTGCAGTATGTTTTGAAAATGTCAACATGGAAACGATGACCTAGGAATGCACTGTAAAAAATGTCTACGACTGTAGTGAAAGTTACACTTACACAACTAATTAAACTTACCACACTGTAACATCCTGAGTGTTAATATTTAGATCAGTAGAACAGTAGGCTAAAACAGAGGGGAGGTACACAGGCAGAGGTCAAGAATTTCAAACAGATGTACGGTATCAGAGGGAAAGCTAACCCTCGTAGATCAGACACACAGGCAGAATAAATCAGGCAGGCAGGGGAACAGAGAGAATGCTGGAGAAATGGCACAAAACTATAGCCTACTCTACTAACTGGCAGAGAACAGCAAACAGAGAAGCAGGGCAGTGAAGGCCGATTCACCCTGTCGCATGACGGCATTGCAGGGCCGAAAATAGCCGACCTAAAAGCTCACGACGCGTTGCATCCGCGACACATCGCGAGCTTGTAGGTCGGCTATTTTTCCCTTTCCGACACCGTCGTGCGACGGAGCGTTAAATGAGGTTGATCAGCAGATGAGACACAGGTGTGTAGTCTGTTCTGACTGGTTGAATGAGATGATGAGTGGGCGTGACGACTCCAGAATGACAGGAGATTGACAGGCATCAACCACATTTTGGTTGACATTAAGTGAACAAAACTAGCGGTCCCCAAAATTGCTGAGACAATGGCGTAACATGTTAGGGGCCTCTCAGCCAATCATAGCAATGGGGGTGTGGTTTTGAGCTCAACTATTCCATATCCTTCTTATTCCATTATCCATGCAATTAAAATGAATGTCTGCCATATGGTATGTTCTCCACAACATTAATAGTAAAAGATTGCATTTTATTTAACTACGTTGAAACAGTGGAACTGTAAAAAACTCTTGAGTTACATGGTAACTTGAGTTACATGGTATTTAAAAAGGGTTCTTGTGCTGCAAAGATCATAAATTAAAAAAAGTTAATCGCATAAACTAATCGTGATAATTCAAACAATAATGTACCAACACAAATGTTGTTACGTAATTATATAAATAAATCAAATACATTTTAATATAAAATTAAATTAATATAAATAAAAACAAAAACAGAACCCTTCGAAACAAGTTTGAATTATTAACTAAAAGGTAAAGTGCAAAACTGGGTTCAAAGAGACAACTCCCTACTGTAGAAACAAAAAGAACCCTTCAAAATACATTTGAAATATTAATTTAACAATGGTATTACGGTATAGTGTGTGTCCCCCACTTTCTGAATTCATATTTTATGTGGAGCAACACATGGGTCTTTTTTCATTTTTAAAATGTTTTCCCTGAGAGGCTTGTTGCCCTCTAAGAAGGGCTTACACGGTTTTGCATAATTGCCTACAGTGTCTTCTTCAGTGAACACTGGCAGTCGCCTGAAGTTTTCACTCTCTGCGGCAACCACAATTTCGGCAATGATAGCAGTCAATGTGATCTAGTTTCTTTTCTATCTACGTTCATTGTTGCACAGCTGAGCCTCATGCTCCTGGTACTTTAAACTATTTTAGGACAGCTCAGTGCATAATGTCCTCTAAAAATATATAGATTAGCATTATATTATAATCACACAAATATATTGATAATCCTGATTATGCATATAGCAGGACATTCTGGATTTAGTGTAATAAGCAGAAGTAATCTAGGCTCTGCACTGATCTCCTTAACTCTAGTATTACCATCAATATAACCAGAATCAGAATCAAATTATATTGTCACATCATCACATTACAAGTAATATGGGTGAAATTATTTTGTGCAGGCCCATCAATGCAGTTAAAAGATAGATAGAGAATAGAAGTACAGTAAAGTGTATTAAGAAAAAGTGGCTAATATGCATAATAATTTAAGAGTCCATTTAAAACACAGATCAGATCAGTCTGTGCATTAAAAACACAATGATTACATTAAAAGACATACTGATTCATAATAGGCCCAGCCTCAAAAAATATAAATGAAGGACTGTGTTTGTAATGGATTTGGCAGTTCTAATAAAATCAGTCAACACGTGAGGGTGCTGCATTGAAACTAGAGTGACAAAAGATCATTACACTAAGATGAAAATGACAGTAAAACGGTACACATTATCAGAGGGTGTGGGTAGGCCTTCAGGAGGCACAGGGGTAAAGTACCTGCCCACCACTGCGGAGTGTAGCGGTTTGAATCCACCGCAGTGCATCTGGTTTTGAAGAGCATCTATACCAGTGGTGGGCAACTTTGATGATGGAGAGGGCCACTATATTTCCACACTCACTCCAGAGGGCCACATTGCATATACTGTCAGGCAGACACCTCTTATCTCCGTATCTTAACTTTCGCAATTAATGCTCTACGTCGTCATTCTATGTCACACAAAAGTAGCAAAAATAGCCGATCTACAAGCTCAAAACGCGTCGCAGCGCGGCGCGTTTTGAGATTGTAGATCTGCTATAGATCTGCTATTGATTTTTTTTTTATTGGAATCCTGAATTATTTTCGGCTATTTTTTTTATGGAATTCTGATAAGTAACATTTTTATTTAATTTCAAATGCTTTTAGTTATGCTTATGTTAACTTTATGAACTTACATACAAATACATTGGACATAAAAAAGACAATCTGTCGCATTTAGTGAAGGTGGGGGCCGCATGTGGCCCCCGGGCCGTCAGTTGCCCATGTATGATCTATACGATCACAATTGGCCTGTGTGGGGGAGGGAAGCCGGACAGGGAGTGATATTTGTCAATGCACATACTCCTCACTGGTGGGGGCTCCTCACTGGTTGGTGATCCAGTAGGGTACAACAGCAGTGGCAAGCAGTGGGAGGGATTAATGGGGATAATGACTCAATCTGAAATTATTTGCAAAGAAAATACTCGCACATCCACTTCGTTCAGATGCAGGTGCGTTGGACAGCGACAAAATGAAACAATCACGAACAGGGATTTATGAACAAAAATCCTGCACTCTGCTCTTGCTCAGCAGCATCAGCTTCCTTCAAATAGTGACACAACGTTTAGGTCCCTCTGGACCTTCATCAAGCGTGCCAGGCATGCAGCAATGTGCACTTAAACATGTGGGAGGGAAGCGTCATAGCAGTGACAGAAGAGCTTGTAAGCAGAGATGACAGAGCCAAAGGATCTGGTGTAAAAGGAAAAAAGGAGACTATAACTGTAGAGAAGGGTATCCAACAGGTTAAATGTACTACTCTGCAAAAAGTGTTAATTTAAAAGGGAGTTAAATGAACACAGGATTTTCACTGCGCAGCAAGCTTCCAGTGCTGCTCCCCTTCCCCTTCACAGAACACAAACTGTCATAGTATTTTAATTTGCTTGCTGAAAAGATTATTAACTACTTACAGTAAATGTGAACCATCTGTTATCTGAGCAACTAATAAATCCCCTCTGATCTTTTACACCCACACACTGTGCCAAGGGAAGCGAAATGCCCTCTTTCTTTTCAAAGAGTCCAATGGCTTTTCTTTTTACGAACACACGCTTTCTGGGTGGTGATTATGCCGCATCATCACGATCCAGCTGACCCTGTTTTATCTAGATACCATCAACCCCTTGAGTCGACCTTTGAAGTCTTGCTCCAAAACATTCGGCCCTTCTATTAGTCATGCAGCTGTAGTCCTACAGGACCTCATTACTGTTGGTCATCATTTGAATCTGCTGCAGTGCAACAGCAGAGCCGCTTGGAGGAAGAGGACATGAAAGAATCTATTAAAACAAAAAGATGACATGGACGAGGAGGAAGAGAGGAGAACTCCTCTCCCTCAGGCACGCTCGCTCACTCGCTCTCTCTCTCTTTGTCAGTCAGTCTGTCTACCATCCATCCATCCATCCATCCATCTGTCAATTCATTTCAATTCAATTCAGTGGGGCTTTATTGGAAACAATGTTAACATATAATGTTTACATTACCAAAGAAAAACACAAAAAATTATGTACATTTGCTGTAAACTACAAAAAATAAATAAATGTGTAAACAGAGCTGTGTAACATTGAAATATTGCAATATTGCAATCATATCTGCTGGCACACAGATATGTCAATATATGGACTAGACATTAACAATACACAGTAAGGATGAACATGCCCAAATATGGACATGCCCGACGTCAGCGCAAATCGGTACGTTGCATGCCCATATACAGTATGGAGATATCGATCCCATAGATCGCCTCCAGCAGCGCAAATCGTTGTGGTCCGCCTGCCGTCGGGCGGATCACAACCACGACACTCTGACTCAGACATAACCGTCTGTTGCGGGTGCACAGATACAGTATGACCATGGGAGAGAGGGGGGGGGCCTAGCCAATGCACAATAACCTAGCCAATGCTGGGTATCGAAACCTGAACATGCCGATTCTGTCAGCAAAATAACCGCCAATGCCGGGCAAGCTGATAAGTGAAAAGATAAGTTAAAATAAAAATAGCACATGCTCTGTTTGTATGTTCAATAGAGATCCGCAGGGTGCAGATAGATTGCAGGCATACACAGATGATTGACAGTCTTTACGGTTGGACATCTTTTTCCTGCCTCACTGTTTCTGACTTTCTGTCCATCCTGCTCTCTCTCTCTCTCTCTCTCTCTCTCTCTCTCTCTCTCTCTCTCTCTCTCTCTCCCTCTCACACACACACACACACACACACACACACACACACACACACACACACACACACACACACACACACACACACACACACACACACACACACACACACACACACACACACACACACACACACACACACACTCTCTCTCTCTCATCTTGACCTTCACACTCCTCTCCTTCTCTTGGTGCCACTTTAATAACTCACAGGGAAATAGGAAATGTGCTCTCTAGTTGAAATTGAAATGGGTTTTTTTCTCCCCTCTGCCGGCTGCTGATATTATGTTGTCTGGGGAAAGCAGGTCCCATGTTTTTTATATCAAGTTTGAGCTCCCCAACCATCATTTTTTATTAATGAAGACAAATATGAATATAGAAACAAAGAAAGAAGAATTACTGGAGACAGAAACAATGATTGTTTTTTAAATCACTTCTATATTGGACTGTATGCAGGAAATATACTAACGGGAAATGTAGGCGAAAGAGAGAGTGACAGACCCATTCCCACTGTACTCAGGTCATTTGTGAATTGACTGTGCCTCTGTACAACATGAGAAGAGATTCCATCTGGCATCTTGATAGCAACAATTATTTTAGAATCACAAATACATACATTTGAAATGGTTGTTTTTTGAAGCATGTAAACAAGAACATAATATGTTGTTAGTCTCGCGTTGCCAGACAATCAGAGATCTCCACCTACCAATACATCCAGGGACTTCTAAATGCAAGGCAGTTGCTAGAACAGCGGTGAGAATGGACGCTAACCTATGCCGTTTGGAAACCAATCATGTCACCATCCCAGTATCGAGGACCACCTTAAAGACTGAATTGGTTTTGCAATGCAGTGTTTTTTAAACTCCTCTCTAATTACTGGCTGACTTGTGAGTCTAATTTGTTGTAAACTGGTTTGAAAGTGCAATACAAATTACACAGTTTGGATTTGGACAGCAACTCAAAGGATCCTTTGACCCAGTACAATCTGTCAGGCCGTTTGGCTTCCAGCTTAATTGATTTAGATTTCAATAGCATTTTTGCTTATGAAAAAAGTTATTTTGCACACCTACTGAAATGGACAGGTGCGTTGGAGTAATGAGCTTGAGAAGAGCAAGAAATGGTAGTCCCGCACACACTGTCTTCACTTACAACAAAAATAGTTTAATGCAGATAGATACAACTTTTCGGTTGTTCAGACCGGGCGACCAAAACGTTGTATCTGCACTCCAAATCTATCTGCATATGATTGGAGTGTCTGCCACTGATCTCTGTGAATGTGGAAAACCACAGACTATTGAACACATCATCGATGAATGCCCAACCTTCAAATAACCACATTGAGTCAGCGGCCTCATTGAACTGGATGACGATACCACTTCTTGGCTAATCTCTCAAGAACAGATTCTGCTCTGCGTTTGAATCTGTTGGGGGGGTTCGTCATAACGTGTACGCACTGACCTACAAGTGGGCGTGCCTTCAGATCAGGAAGCAGGCCGCGCTTTATCCAATCAAATGTAGTGGGCGGGATTTACTGTCTGTGCTCTGCGTCCCACTAAAAACAAAACCGAAACTCATTTTTAACAATAGCGTCCTCGGAGCAGACAACCACGGAAAGATATTCACATTTTAACTTGCTCTTTTATCATAGAAACAAGTGGGCTTATAACCAAAATGATCCATGTTCTCTGGAAGAAGTGGTGTTAGTGTTCCGTGTAGAAATATTGTTAGTGGGAATGAAAACATAGTCGCACCACCGGAAGTGAAAGGCTGAAGGCAGACCAAAACCCCGGTTTCCTTGCGCACGAGTGCTACGTCGACCTCCTCCCAGAGCCAAGTGAGATAACAACAGTAAAAAACAGCAGAGGGCGCTGTTTTTCCTTTTCATTTGGCGATGGGTTCCCAGATTGCTTCTTGGCTGATGTCCCAATTGCCTGTGTAGCCCTACACGAACAAACGAACAAGTGTGTGGGTCTCCCATTTTTTGCTTATGTACTTTGTCATATATTTAGTTTTTCTGTTACTTATACAAAGCTGTTTGTGATAGAGAATGTTTTCAGTCTTGAAATAAATATATTCGTAATCGTAATGTGACTACTACCTGATCAAATAACAGATGAATTCAAATAAAAGACAAAGGAAAATTCCACCGTCAGGCCCCTATCAGAGTCAAGCCACACTATCATCATGCACCAGCATTAGACTGTTCAAATCATAAATCTCACTGACTGCAGGCATTGCCATTAAATGTGATGCAGCATTTGCTTTATCTCAACAATTCCATTTCACCATATTGGTCGGGGGAGTATGATGTGGAAGAGCCGAGCAGGCATTCATGGATATTAAACAATACAGCTGGAAACAATGTGACTGTTTTCCAATTTAATTTCATACTGAATAACCTGCGATTTGATTTGATTTCTATCCACCCCACACCCCGTTCCCCCCATGCTGCCACGCAAGATGGAGACACTGTCTCCGGCTAGGCTCTAGTGAGGGGGTAGTCGGGCCGGCTGGTGGGGATGGAGAATGGCATCATTAACATTCTGTGACAGTTAACATTTCAATCTTACTCTGTGGCAAAGTCCCAATATTGACATGAAATGCCAGATGACAATAAAATGGAGAAAAGAGGGAGCACTTGATTTGGAATGTCGTCTGGGCATATGACTGAGGTTGTGGCTCCTCCAATCTAATCAACTGCTGTATGATTGGAGTGGTAAAGAAGGGGGTGAGACAGATGGAGCAAAATGATCTCGAACACAGAGAGGTTTTTGTCGAGAAAGATAAACCCCACATCTTGATAAAGGGTCTCAGGTTAGCTGCAAAAGTTTGTTTTGTTTTGGTTATTGCCTTTTTTAATCCAATTTAGCCTTTATGCCAACTCCGATACAGGGGAGACGGGTTAGGGTCAGACGCCCAGTTTCCCTTGTTGTCGTGCGAGTTGTGGCCAGTGCCGGTTTTCAGGTGTGTAGTTGACTTACTTTGGAGTTCACAAAGTTCACAATGTTGAACTCCACATTTCAGATGCGTTGAAAGCGTTGCGTCAACCAGACACTCCACCCCCTTGCTCATATGTGAAGGAGATGCTGAATGGTGTGTCCATGCCCTTATATCATTTGTTGGCTGCAGGTGAAAGCGCACAAAAAATAAACAAACTATAAGCTAACAACACATCGTAGCACGATGCGTTGTGAGATTGTAGATCTGCTATTGGAAGCAGGTGTGGATGATCAGGGGTGTGACACGCAGACACACAAGGGCAGGAACTGAAAAGACAAGTGAGAACTCCAAAGTAAAATTGTACTAAAAAATAAAACAGGAAGCACAGTAAAACATAATTACAATGTAAAGTAGTAACACAACAGCCAAGGATTAATGGGATGCGGCTGCAATTAACTTTTTTTTAAAAGTATCACTGCATTAGCAGTGATACCGTGTGTAGAATGTTTGATATTTTTCCATACAGAAGCTAATTTTGTCACTCGTTTCCAACAGCAGATCCAAGATGCTGCCGATCAGGGTGTGATGTTTGTGGGCTTTGTTCAGGAGCCCTACGGGGCACCGTGCACAAGGATCAGAGAACCAGAAACCCCGTCCATGTCACTCCACTCAAGCCCCAGCTCTGTGCTTGGATCCCTGGACAGCTGTAGCCCCTCCAACCCCTCAAGTCCCAGGAACAAAGCAGAACCGTCGGTCCAGAGAGAGGCAGTAGATGCCGAGTCACCATGTGAAGCTGGGGAAGGAGCCCAGAGTGAGGGCAAACAGACCACTGGAAACACTGGGGACAGCGCGGGGATTGGTGTGGAGGACACCCACAGTGGGGCTTCACCTCCTGGGTCTCCGTCTACAGCAGAGGATCCGAGCAACAATCAGGAACTGAATGAGGATGACTCCCTGACTCACAATAATAACAGAGCCAACGCCACAGGAAGGAAGGAGAGGTCCAGATACCGCACACGGAGAGGTGATGGTGAGTGGAAAATCATTATCTTTCAAATTCATTATTTGACATCTTTTTCTCAATGTTTACCTGACCAGGGAAGGTTTGTGGAGAAATGTGTGAACTGCGGTATCATATTCACACAGGTACTCACTTGAGCCTCTGTTGGCTGGTGTTTTTATTGGTTGAGAGTGACCGTAAAGACCATGACTTGTTCACTTTCCCAACCTCCGATATTCTCAGCTGTACGATTCAAACAGCCTAAACCTTTTGATCACAAGCTCACTTTATTCTTAACCGACCACAGCATTGCTTTTGTTGTCTGCAGGGCTTTATACGGTTTATGTTATGTAAAGCTGTACTTTAAGGCTACTTAAACAAACAATGGTATAGAGCCATACTAGATTACACTTGAAATGTGTGAAATGGCAGCTGTGAAAGACAAGTGTCATTTTTCAGCACAAGCTTTAGGTATAATCCTCTATCCTTTACACAAATGGAATCTTCTTATAGACAGTCATTGAGGCAGAGAGTCCAATTCTCCATAACAGTTTGTTTCGATGTTTTTTGGGAGACCACAGATTTTATGGCTTAATTTCTCTCTATGCAACGGTATCAGGGCAGTGCCAATCTTTATTTTGTTAATCATGAAAGTGCCATTTTCTGTGCAAATGTAGCAAACAGTACCATAGTCATGTACAGTTTGCGCTGCATTTCAGATTAACAGATGGAGACTCTCACACTCTGTCCACTCCACATTTGAAATATCCTGTTTGTGAAATGTGTTTTTAGAATGTGCGAACTGTGCATTGGTGACACCTGCCTGCCAATGTGTGTGTGTGTGTGTGTGTGTGTGTGTGTGTGTGTGTGTGTGTGTGTGTGCGTGTGCGTGTGCGTGTATGTGTGAGAGCATAAGTGTCTTCAGCCAAATGTGTGTGCATACATAATATAAGTAACACACTTGGCTCCATGGCAGACCCCAGTCCAACGTTCCATCTGGGCTTGCTCACAGTGCGTTTAGCAGTGAGATAATGCCTTATTGCTACAATCTCTACCTCCCATAGACTCACAGCCCACCCACCACCAACCAGAAAAAAACCTTCATCCCTCCAAATCACTACACCAACACCAACACCCTAGCATAGCAGCCAGTGTGTGCCAGGCCCCCATGTCCCTCTCGGTTAATGCCCCGTCTGCTGAGAAGGTCCCCCAGAGTCTCAGCCACCGGCTTGCCTTGTCCGCCGTAATCCTGGCAGCTCGAGGTGTGTAGAATGCAGTGGAGCAATGGAAGCCCACCCCGAGTCTGTGGCTTATGCTCGAGAGTGAAACGGAATCTGGTGATTGAAGCTGTGGGTAGAAACTGTGACCAAATAAGATGGAGGAATCAGATCATTGGAGGGTTGAAAGCACATAGAATCCTGGTGGGAAAACAGATGCCGGGTGGTGGTAGCTGAGAAGTGCCAGGGCAGTGATCACATTGTACATTATGTGACCACATCCTCTTCTAATCTCATATCTTGAAATGCATGCATGCTATTATCATTTTAAAAGAAAATGAAACCAATGCGCAGGAGGTGGTCATGTAGGATGGCCTACAACAGGCATCAAATCAAATAAATGAATGATAAATAAATAAACAAATAAATAAACAAACAAACAAGCAAACAAATAAAAGATGTCAGGATGGTGCTAAAAAAGCCACTAAAACACAACTCTATGAATTAAACAGGAAGGAAAAGAGAGTCTTATGTCCGGCTCGATCGTTCAACCTGGTAATTAATACGTGCAATATAGGGCCCGATGTGTTCTGTTGTTCAGACACTTGTGAGGTTGGGATCCTGAGATTTATCCTGTGATCAATGTTGTTGATGGAATCGGCAGTCTGGCAGCTCAGGTTATAGAGGTGGATGATGAAACCATGACATGCTGTGTTGGACAGTGTTATTACCAGGGTGTGTGGATGGGGGGGGGGGGGGGGGGTACTGGTAGTGGTGGTGACGGGAGGGATTTGGTGTTGACCTTGTCATTTGGACAGTCAGTGCCCCTGTCGGATTATCGTGATCTCATCAAGCTAAGAAAGTGACATGTTTTCAATGTCCTAATGATGCTTGCGCTTGTTTGCCTGTTTGCCTCCCGCCACAGAAGACAAGATGTCGGTTGGCTGCTCAGAGTCTAGACTGAAGGCCTTGTCTGTCTGTCATCAGATGATCCAATGTATTCAAAGGGCTTAAGAATATTAGGGAGGCAAACTCAGTCTACTGAATGTACAGTGTGTATGTGTGTTTTGTATATGTGTATATGCAAATGTGACTGTCTGCATGCTGTGTGAGTGTCAGTTTTGTGTGAACCTGTGCACGTGGGTTATGTGTGTATTTTCATAGGCCAGACATGACCCTAGGGTACTCAAGTAAAGCTACACTATAAATATTTGTTTAACCTTGAGGCCCTGATAATGAAAAGTATCAACTCTATTGCTGTTTGCACAGGGTGTCACATGGGAACTATGTTCATGGCCAACCTGTCTGAGACTGCAATATCACTGGAAAATGTGCAGCAGTAACATTAAATTAACCACTTTCACCCTGGCGTCCCAAAATATTTAGAAATATTTCATTTTTTCCCCCTCAAACTCTTTCAAGTATAGGGTTTATATGGTTAAAACCAATTAAATTAAATTAATCTTTTTTTCCTTTGTATTGTTATTGTTTTGTTAATCTATGTGATTAAGTGATTAAGTGATTAACTATGAAATGACAGTGGAATAAGGTATAATACAATACAAAATAAATAACAATACAATTATCTGAACAGACAATTTCCACGACTTCACCCATTTTCAACTTATCTTGATATAATTGGTCCTCATTAATGCTCATGATAAAATGGTAAAAAAAAAACGATTTGGTCTGCGTCTCATAGGAGGGCTGTGGACACTTCAGAAACCGGCCTACCAGTGACATCATCGTTTGGCAGATAATGTTTTCCAAACAGAATTTCAAAACTTTTATTTGATTTTTTTATTAACGTGAGAACAATGGCTTTCATTATAGCATGCTAGCTTTTCAGGAATAGAGAGCCTGCACTTTCTATAAGCTTGGATTCCCCATCGATGATGTCACTGGTAGTTGGGTTTCTGAATGTCCACAGCCCTCCTCTGAGACACAGACTGAGTAGATTTATTTTTCAACCATATTATAATGAGCATTAGTGAGGACCAATTATATGAGAAGATACATTGAAAATGGGTGAAGTCATCCTTTAATATAGTATTATCCCAGCAGTCAGAAAGATAACATTTAATTTCATACATTTTAAATAGCTCATACTGTATTATATAGCTCATATTAATATTAATATTTACATTACTAAATTGATTATTTGGTTACTAAATAATCATTTAATGACTCAAGTTTACACACAGGCCTGTTGGTGAGATCAGATGGCCCATTCAGATTCCTCCAATTTAAGGATTTAAGCTGGTGACTTCCAAGTGACTGGACTTCCAAATCCACTTATCTAAATTCTAGTTTCTTATACAGACATTAGCTTGGTACTAAGACAGTGGGGAGACAGGGCAAAGTTTTTATTTCTCTCTTTTTAAAATTGTTGATTGTTTTTTATTTAATGATTTTTTTCTTAAAATGTAATCAAATGTCCAAATGGATGATGGTCCTGTTGGCAACAATAGAATCAGTGTCAGTAGTAAATCTGGTTAAGTTTGGTTGCTATCTAATTACACTATGATTACAGAATTAGGGGCCTGTAACCTAAAACCTTACTATGCTTATAATTGATTTACTGGAAACCAGTCATAAGCTCACACAGATGATTCCTGTACCACACAGCTGACCGGGCTCCTCCAGGGGTCCAACCTTGGTCCCCTCCTTTTCCCCCTCTAAATCTCTTTTCCGAAAATAGACGATCTTCTCACAAAGTGTTACACGCAGAGCTTATAGATCTGCTATCTTCGGTGAATATTTGCCTATTTTTGCCAAATGTTTGCCCGACATGCCCAGAATAGGGATAGGGTTCTGTGGTTAAGTACTGCAGTGCTTTTGCCCTGCCTACCGTGAAAGGACCTGTTTGTTAAATTCATAGTTCATACTCTAGTGTGCCTGAAATAATCTGGTCAATTATTATTCAAGTTAATGTATTACAACACACCAGAGCAATACCAGTTTGTAGAGGATAGATGAACTGCCTATTGTCCTAGTCATAATATATGTCCTAGTCATAACATGTGTCTTAATTATAATGTGTCCTAATCATAACATGTGTCATAATCTGTGTCCAAATGATAACATAACAAATGATAATCATAACATGTGTCCTAATCAACGTGTCATAGTTATAACATGTGTCCCAATTATAACAAGTGTCCTCCTAATCATAACTTGTGTCCTTGTCATAATATTTGTCTTTGTGATAACATATCCTACTCATAACATGTGTCCTAGACTAGATATAGGCAAATGTGTGTCCTAGTTATGACAAGTGTCCTCTAGTCATACTATTTCTCCTAGTCATAACATGTCCTAGTCGTAATGTGCATAAGCAGATGCGTTGGTGTACATTCTACTGTGATTCTACAACTCTTGAGAGTAGAATTTCCCTGAACAAGATTTAGGGAATATGGTGGCCAGCCATCACATCAGTCAGGCGAGCCGGAGAAAAACACACTGTAATAAATGATTCATTATTCCTCTGTGTCTGTCTGATGGAGTGACAGACAAACCAAAAGGATTGCACCATGGATCCCTCTGCATTTGAGGCGTGTGTGCATTTGCTCGTGTGTGCGTGCGTGCATCTAACTGTCTGTAAGTGTGCACGCATGTTTTTGTGTCTGTGAATAGATGGGTGGCGCGTGTTTTTGTGTCTTTGTGTCTGTGAATGAATGGGTGGCGTGTGGGTGTGGTGCATTCTGCCCATCAATCTGTTTCACTTGGGAGTGACAGTCCAACATTTGCATTCCAAAGAAAGGTGAAAATGCTACCAGGCTTGATTTGAATTGCTGCTGCCGAAATCGAATCCCATTCGCATGTGGCCTTTTCCCTCCAGAGAAGGGGTAAATCAAATTCTCCCTACAATGATTTATTATGATATGAGTAAGCACCCGTGACATACTGTGGGCATAGTATTTTCACGTTTGTTTCTGCCCCTGGGGTCCACTGCATTATGTATATATCTGCTTCATCTAAACAAGAGGTTGCTGGAAAGCTTTTAATGCATTATTCAAGGTTATACGATGCCCAACTCAGTTACTATTACACAAACGTTAAGTCACTTAGCATAAAAGAAGGAATTTCAGTTTAGTATGAGCCATGAATATGGTCAAATATGTTACAGCTCCTGCACTAATGAAAGTACTCTTATTGTGCGCTTAAGGCATACATGCAGGCATACACTGTAAGGCATACAGAATCAGAGGGCCATTAGGATGTAACGGTAAAGTGGGAGGGGTAACATCGTTGAATTTTATGTTAAAAAGCCTACTTTTACCACATCTTCAAGTCCACCACTGATCGCTTTTATACTTATATAAATTGTGTTTTGTTATTGTATATACTGTCAAACCAACAAGCAAAAAGTGTCCACACCAGTGTTTCTGAACAACAATCTCTGAAGAAGACCTTATCTGGTCAAAACGTTGGTTGTCTTTCAATTATTTTTTGCATCGTTGCTACGAGTGTGCAGCCTTTTTCTTCATTTTAAGTTGTTATTATTGTTATTATGTTAGTATTATACAATCACTGTTGTCACACAACTATATGTCTTGATTCGGGGTAATAAACGGTAACAAAATGATAATGACCCGGGGTTATTGTCACATTGTTATGATGTCATGATTCAAAGTGCTAAATAAAAAAATAAGGCTTCCAAAAAGGCTTAACGGCTCTGATTTCCTTGCAATTTTAAAATGGTTTAGGATTATGCACTTTCCAATTAACAAGTTAATTGGCACTATATATAAATCCTGAAAACAAGTGTCACATTGTGCAAATGTGTGTTGTTAGAAGTCATTGGCTGGTTAACATTACAGAAGTTTTAGAATAATGGAGTTGAGTAGTTTTGCTTTTCTGTGTGTGTGTGTGTCAGGGGCGGACTGGCCATTTGGCATACCGGGCAAATCCCCCCCCCCCCCCCCCCGTTGACAAAACGCCCCCCCCCCCCCCCCCTGTTGACAAAACGGCCCGGGGGGTGGTGGGCCGGTTCCTTCTGGTTGGAACCGGCCCACTGCTTTTATAGATTTCAGGGTAAAAAGTACAAACTTTGGCAGGCTACTAGTCCTACATACTTACGCCTAGAAACCCCATTCAAACTTTAAAATGTTCATCTTACTGTGAACAATGTTTGCCTGAAAACGAATCTTTGAAATGTTTCATAGGTTTAGAAATGTACTCCTTTAAAAGTTTTGGTACCTCAAACAACGCTTTCACCTAGAAACTCCATTCACACTTTTCATAATTCATCTTACTGTGGACACAAATGTTTGAACTTTTTACTTTGAAATGTTTTGTAGTTTTTGAGATATTTAACTTTAAGCGCCCAATGCATTGTCAATGGCAATGGATATAGAGCACCGAAGTCTGAAGTCACTGCCAGTAGAGGGCGCTGTTCCAGGATTCGTGGCTTTATTTTTTGTGTTGAAATCCCCATTTGGGAATCTTAAGAACTGTGTTCCAAACATAAACACACCACCCTGGCGTTTTTGTCAGGGGGGTGGCTACTTTAACCTATAAACTTGATTCACAATTTAAAAATTCCACCTTACTGTGGACATGTATGCTTGAGATTGACACAGTGGTTCTTACTTATCATGTTCACTTGCGTGCTATTCACTGAAAGATTAGATAAAGGTAAAAGTGGCAGGTAAAAGTTGGAAAAAAGATCTGGCTGGATTTGAACCGGGATCCTTCTTGTGGCAAGCCCTGTATCTAAACCACTGCACCACGATGGTTCATACTTATGCTGTGCACTTGCGTGATCTTCAGTGAAAGATTAGATAAAGGTAAAAGCCCCAGGTAAAAGTTGTAAAGATGTCCTTGCTGGTTTTGAACTCAGGACCATCTGTGTGCAAGGCCTGTATCTTAACCACTGCTCCACCATGGTTAATACTTTTTTAGGTCTCTTGCACATTCTTCAGTGAAAGATTAGATAAAGGTCCAAGAGTCAGGTAAAAGTTGGGAAAATGTCCTAGTTGGTTTTGAACTGTGAACCTTCTGGTTACAAGCCCTGTATCTAAACCACTGCACCACAGTGGTTCTTACTCAATCTGTTCACTTGCGTGGTGTTCAATGAAAGATTAGATAAAGGTAAAAGCCAAAGTTTGTACTTTTAACGCTTAAAGTTAAATATTTCAAAAACTACAAATCATTTCAAAGTAAAACATCTCAAGGATGCATGCCCACAGTAAGGTGGAATTTTTGAACTGTGAATGGAGTTTCTAGGTGAATGTATTTTTTTGAGGTCCCAAAATCTTCCATCGACCTCCATTATAAATCTCTGAACTTTTAAAGGAGTACTATTCTAAAACAATGAAACATTTCAAAGATCCCTTTTCAGGCAAACATGTCCATATTAGGATGAACATTTTAAAGTTTGAATGGGGTTTCTATTCTATATATGACATTTTTGAATCATTACAGTCAGTTCACCTTCTTTTGGGTCTTGAGTCGACCCAATTACTCCCGCAGAGACATAAAATTTCTCTTTTGGGCCTTGAGTCTTGGGACTCAAGGCCCAAAAGAGAAATTTGATGTCTCCGCGGGAGTAATTGGTTAGACTCAAGACTCTTTTGGGTCTTGAGTCTTGGGACTCAAGACTCAAATCCTGGAAATCAAATCCTGGAAATGACAAATCAGCATGTGTGGGATTTGAAGGTGCAAGAGTCAGGTAAAAGTTGGAAAAATTTCCAAGTTGGATTGGAAATGGGAACCTTCCGGTTGTAAGCCCTGTATCTTAACCATTGCACCACAGTGATTCTTACTGACTTTGTTCACTTGCGTGTTATTCACTAAAAGATTAGATAAAGGTGCAGGAGTCAGGTAAAAGTTCAAAAAATGTCCTTGTTGGATTTAAACCAGCAACCTTGTGGTTATAAGCCCTGTATCTCAATCACTGCACCACTGTAATTCATCCTAATTCTGTTCACTTGCATGTTCTTCATTGAAAGGTTAGATAAAGGTGAAACAGCCATGTAAAAGTTGGAAAATATTGCTTGTTGGATTTGAACTCAGAACATTCTGTGTGCAAGGCCTGTATCCTATCCACTGCTCCACCATGGTTCATCGTTTCTCTGGTCTCTTGCAGGATGTTCACTGAAAGATTAGATACAGACCACAAGAGTCAGATAAAAGTTGGGAAATGTCCTGGTTGAATTTGAACCGGGAACCTTCTGGTTGCAAGCCCTGTATCTAAACCACTGCACCACAGAGGTTCTTATTATTCTGTTAACTTCCGTGGTATTCACTAAAAGAATAGATAAAGGTGAAAGCGCCAGGTAAAAGTTGAAAAGATGTCCTCGCTGGTGTTGAACTCAGGACCTTCTGTGTGCAAGGCCTTTTTTTAACCACAGCTCCACCATGGTTCATTTTTTCTCTGGTCTCTTGTACGCTCTTCACTGAAAAATTAGATACAGACCACAAGAGTCAGATAAAAGTTGGGAAATGTCCTGGTTGAATTTGAACCGGGAACCTTCTGGTTGCAAGCCCTGTATCTAAACCACTGCACCACAGAGGTTCTTATTATTCTGTTAACTTGCGTGGTATTCACTAAAAGAATAGATAAAGGTGAAAGCGCCAGGTAAAAGTTGAAAAGATGTCCTCGCTGGTGTTGAACTCAGGACCTTCTGTGTGCAAGGCCTGTATTTTAACCACAGCTCCACCATGGTTCATTTTTTCTTTGGTCTCTTGCACGCTCTTCAGTGAAAGATCAGATAAAGTTGCAAGAGTCAGGTAAAAGTTGGAAAAATGGGTGGCACTTTACAATAATGACCCGTTATAAAGCATTTATAAACGTTTATAAGTAGTTTGTAGACTATTAACAAATCATTAACAACCTGTTTGTTGACATTCGTAAATGATTACTAAAACCTTTATAACTACAGTTACAAATCATTTGTAAAGTATTAGTAAGTAGTGAACTATTCATGAATAAGCCATTTATATACATCTGTAAAAGATTATTAAATCATTTGTAACGACCCATTCTAAAGTATTTATAAACGTTTATAAGCAGTTTGTAGACTATTAACAAATCATTAACAACCTGTTTATTGACATTCGTAAATGATTACTAAAACCTTTATAACTACGGTTACAAATCATCTATAAAGGTATTAGTAACTATTCATGAATAAGCCATGTATAATACATCTGTAAATGATTATTAAATCATTTGTAACTGATGTTACATAATATATACAAGCTATTGGTAGCTTGTTCATGTTTAACATATGCTTTGTTAAACATTCCTAAAGTATCTATAAATCCTTAGTACATGTTATTATGTGCCCTATAGTAAAGTGAAGACAGTTCATCATTTACAACTGTCTGTTAATGTGTTTGTTCATGTTTAACATGCTTTGTAAAACATTCCTAAAATATCTATAAATCCTTTGTACATGTTATTATGTGCCCTACAGTAAAGTGAAGACAGTTCATCATTTATGACTGTCTGTTAATGTGGACTTTCTCCTTACCTGTTGCAAACTACCTGGCTTTCATGAATGCAGACACCAAACAATTACTAGAATTATCATTCATGTTAAGCAAATGATGCGTAAGACATTCGTAAAGAGTATGTAAACCATTTGCAGACGTTATCATGAGCCTGAGCCTAGTTGCTTCTTTTGGACTTGTTTTCATAGACCTGTCCGCTTGTTTCTTTTGCAAAATCTGGCAACACACTGATTACCTGCATTACACCTGCAGTAGCCTACTAGGGAGGAAGTGAACAGTGATGCAGTTGCAGAGTGGACAGAAATATGTCTAATTCATGTTTTATGTGTTTTAACTGTCTTGTTGCAGGTGATCGAGGTAACATAAAATGGCTAATCTTACACACATGAAGTAGCATTATGACTAGGGGGTATTTTGATGGTGGCTGTTTGTATCCACAATGTTTGTTTTGATGTGTAGGCTAGTAATGTCCTCCATGCTTAGCAGTTTAGCTTAGCAGCTAAAGCTAACTTGCACTGGGAGGTGGTGACTGCAGAGGCTCCAAGCTGCTACTCTGTGATTCTGTTGTGATTAATTTCTTTGTTTAAATGTCAGTGTGTGTGCTGTGGCCAAGAGTTGCTACATTTTATATCTTAATAAATTGTTGTATACTTGTATACTATATAACGTTACTTTTGCCACTTTTTGATGTCACATGTTTTACTAATCACTGTTAAACATGAAATAATAATGCATAGTCTTCACTTTACAACAAGGCCCATGATAACGTTAGCAAATGGTCAACACACTCTTTACGAATGTCTTACGAATCATATATTAAACATGAAAGATAATTCTAGTAATTGTTTGGCATCTGCATTCATGAAAGCCAGGTAGTTTGCAACAGGTAAGGAGAAAGTCACATTAACAGACAGTTGTAAATGATGAACTGTCTTCACTTTACTATAGGGCACATAATAACATGTACTAAGGATTTATAGATATATTACTCTACTCAGAGTCATAAGTTTACAAAATGTACTAAAGTACAGTGAACGTCTGTGCGGTTTGTCTTCATCACTGAAAATAACGTACATGTAAACTGATATAAAACTGCTGTCATGTGCAGTTGGGGTGAAGAAACACAACCATTTCACTCCTAATAATACCTATTTGATTTGACATCCTGACTTGCTGCTGTAGCTGAGGCTTGAACCTGTTACCTGCGGCTCACTAGTCAGTGACTCTATCCATTCACCTACAGCTGTTTCCTTGGAATCTGTGGTTCTGAAACGTTTTGTTGTCAACCCCCCAAATTGACATGTATTTGGGCAGTGGACCCCAATGTGAAAAGAGGTAGTGTCAGGGCCCCCCATGAAAAAGATTTATATTTATGCTGTAACACATTTTTTTAAAGTTATTTGTCTTGTTTGTTGTTCAAGTCAAAGCACCAGGAAGGCTGTACTTGTCAGCCATCTGTTAGCTCAATGGGTTGAGATGCAGTATTCATGATCCAGAGGCCATAAGTTCAAATCCCATTGATGTCTTTCCTATGATTCTTTCCTTTGCAGACTGGCTTCCAGAAGATCAACTGAAAACTACCAGGAAGGCTATATTTGTCATCCAACTGTTAGCTCAATGGGTTGAGACGCAGTATACATGATCCAGAGGCCATGAGTTCAAATCCCATTGATGTCTTTCCTATGATTCTTTCCTTTGCAGACTGGCTTCCAGAAGATCAACTGAAAACTACCAGGAAGGCTGTACTTGTCAGCCATCTGTTAGCTCAATGGGTTGAGACGCAGTATTCATGATCCAGAAGCCATGAGTTCAAATCCCATTGATGCCTTTCCTATGATTCTTTCCTTTGCAGACTGGCTTCCAGAAGATCAACTGAAAACTACCAGGAAGGCTATATTTGTCATCCAACTGTTAGCTCAATGGGTTGAGACGCAGTATACGTGATCCAGAGGCCATGAGTTCAAATCCCATTGATGTCTTTCCTATGATTCTTTCCTTTGCAGACTGGCTTCCAGAAGATCAACTGAAAACTACCAGGAAGGCTGTACTTGTCAGCCATCTGTTAGCTCAATGGGTTGAGATGCAGTATTCATGATCCAGAGGCCATGAGTTCAAATCCCATTGATGTCTTTCCTTTGCAGACTGGCTTCCAGAAGATCGACTGAAAAGTACCAGGAAGGCTGTACTTGTCAGCCATCTGTTAGCTCAATGGGTTGAGACGCAGTATACATGATCCAGAGGCCATGAGTTCAAATCCCACTGGTGTCTTTACTATGATGCTTTCCTTTGCAGACTAACTTCTAGAAAAACAAGTTATAACCACCAGGAAACCTGTAACTCTCAGCCAACAGCATAGCTCAACTGGTAGAGCGTCTGTCCAATAACATGACTTGACTTGAGTGGGTTAGATTCCCACTCAAGTCAAGTGTCCCCGGTAACTTGGGGCAACGGATAAATTGACTGATATCCTTAGTGATGCTTCCTTTTGCAGACTAACTTCTAGAAAAACAAGTTAAAACCACCAGGAAACCTGTAACTCTCAGCCTACAGCATAGCTCAACTGGTAGAGCGTCTGTCCAATAACATGACTTGACTTGACTTGACTTGAGTGGGTTCGATTCCCACTCGAGTCAAGTGTCCCAGGTATCTTGGGGCAACGGATAAATTGACTGATATCCTTAGTGATGCTTCCCTTTGCAGACTAACTTCTAGAAAACAAGTTAAAACCACCAGGAAACCTGTAACTCTCAGCCAACAGCATAGCTCGACTGGTAGAGCGTCTGTCCAATAACATGACTTGACTTGACTTGAGTGGGTTCGGTTCCCACTCGAGTCAAGTGTCCCAGGTAACTTGGGGCAACGGATAAATTGACTGATATCCGTAGAATAACTTGTAGGAGTGTGCTGGTTCAAATCCAGTACAACCCAGGACCAAGCGGTCCTGGGTTCGATTCCCACTAACGTCAAGTCCCCGGTAAATTGGGGCAGCGGATAAATTGACTGATATCCGTAGAATAACTTGTAGGAGTGTGCTGGTTCAAACAGATAAATCAGTCAATTTATCCGTTGCCCCAAGTTACCTGGGACACTTGACTCGAGTGGGAATCGAACCCACTCAATTCAAGTCATGTTATTGGACAGACGCTCTACCAGTCGAGCTATGCTGTTGGCTGAGAGTTACAGGTTTCCTGGTGGTTTTAACTTGTTTTTCTAGAAGTTAGTCTGCAAAGGAAAGCATCACAGTAAAGACACCAGTGGGATTTGAACTCATGACCTCTGGATCATGTATACTGCGTCTCAACCCATTGAGCTAACAGATGGCTGACAAGTACAGCCTTCCTGGTAATTTTCAGTTGATCTTCTGGAAGCCAGTCTGCAAAGGAAAGAATCATAGGAAAGACATCAATGGGATTTGAACTCATGGCCTCTGGATCATGAATACTGCGTCTCAACCCATTGAGCTAACAGATGGCTGACAAGTACAGCCTTCCTGGTAGTTTTCAGTTGATCTTCTGGAAGCCAGTCTGCAAAGGAAAGAATCATAGGAAAGACATCAATGGGATTTGAACTCATGGCCTCTGGATCATGTATACTGCGTCTCAACCCATTGAGCTAACAGTCGGATGACAAATATAGCCTTCCTGGTAGTTTTCAGTTGATCTTCTGGAAGCCAGTCTGCAAAGGAAAGAATCATAGGAAAGGCATCAATGGGATTTGAACTCATGGCTTCTGGATCATGAATACTGCGTCTCAACCCATTGAGCTAACAGATGGCTGACAAGTACAGCCTTCCTGGTAGCTTTCAGTTGATCTTCTGGAAGCCAGTCTGCAAAGGAAAGAATCATAGGAAAGACATCAATGGGATTTGAACTCATGGCCTCTGGATCATGTATACTGCGTCTCAACCCATTGAGCTAACAGTTGGATGACAAATATAGCCTTCCTGGTAGTTTTCAGTTGATCTTCTGGAAGCCAGTCTGCAAAGGAAAAAAATCATAGGAAAGACATCAATGGGATTTGAACTCATGGCCTATGGATCATGAATACTGCGTCTCAACCCATTGAGCTAACAGATGGCTGACAAGTACAGCCTTCCTGGTGTTTTGACTTGAACAACAAACAAGACAAATAACTTTAAAAAAATGTGTTACAGCATAAATATAAATCTTTTTCATGGGGGGCCCTGACACTACATCTTTTCACATTGGGGTCCACTGCCCAAATACATGTCAATTTGGGGGGTTGACAACAAAACGTTTCAGAACCACAGATTCCAAGGAAACAGCTGTAGGTGAATGGATAGAGTCACTGACTAGTGAGCTGCAGGTAACAGGTTCAAGCCTCAGCTACAGCAGCAAGTCAGGATGTCAAATCAAATAGGTATTATTAGGAGTGAAATGGTTGTGTTTCTTCACCCCAACTGCACATGACAGCAGTTTTATATCAGTTTACATGTACGTTATTTTCAGTGATGAAGACAAACCGCACAGACGTTCACTGTACTTTAGTACATTTTGTAAACTTATGACTCTGAGTAGAGTATAGCCTGACTTAAACAAACAAATAACAACTTAGTATAGTCAGATTATTTTTTACACAACTTACATTTTGTAATCAAACTACCGAAACGAAAGTTGGTCACCACCGAAACGAAAGTTAAATCCGAAAAAATCCGAAGAAACTAAAACCTTTATAACTACGGTTACAAATCATCTATAAAGGTATTTTATGACTATTCATGAATAAGACATGTATAATACATCTGTAAATGATTATTACATCATTTGTAACTGATGTTACATAATATATACAAGCTATTGGTAGCTTGTTCATGTTTAACATATGCTTTGTTAAACATTCCTAAAGTATCTATAAATCCTTAATACATGTTATTATGTGCCCTATAGTAAAGTGAAGACAGTTCATCATTTACAACTGTCTGTTAATGTGTTTGTTCATGTTTAACATATGCTTTGTAAAACATTCCTAAAATATCTATAAATCCTTAGTACATGTTATTATGTGCCCTATAGTAAAGTGAAGATAGTTCATCATTTACAACTGTCTGTTAATGTGACTTTCTCCTTACCTGTTGCAAACTACCTGGCTTTCATGAATGCAGATGCCAAACAATTACTAGAATTATCTTTCATGTTTAATATATGATTCGTAAGACATTCGTAAAGAGTGTGTTGACCATTTGCTAACGTTATCATGGGCCTTGTTGTAAAGTGAAGACAGTGATTAGTAAAACATGTGACATCAAAAAGTGGCAAAAGTAGCGTTATATAGTATACAAGTATACAACAATTTATTAAGATATAAAATGTAGCAACTCTTAGCCACAGCACACACACTGACATTTAAACAAAGAAATTAATCACAACAGAATCACAGAGTAGCAGCTTGGAGCCTCTGCAGTCACCACCTCCCAGTGCAAGTTAGCTTTAGCTGCTAAGCTAAACTGCTAAGCATGGAGGACATTACTAGCCTACACATCAAAACAAACATTGTGGATACAAACAGCCACCATCAAAATACCCCCTAGTCATAATGCTACTTCATGTGTGTAATATTAGCCATTTTATGTTACCTCGATCACCTGCAACAAGACAGTTAAAACACATAAAACATGAATTAGACATATTTCTGTCCAGTCTGCAACTGCATCACTGTTCACTTCCTCCCTAGTAGGCTACTGCAGGTGTAATGCAGGTAATCAGTGTGTTGCCAGATTTTGCAAAAGAAACAAGCGGACAGGTCTATGAAAACAAGCCCAATAGAAGCAACTAGGCTCAGGCTCATGATAACGTCTGCAAATGGTTTACATACTCTTTACGAATGTCTTACGCATCATTTGCTTAACATGAATGATAATTCTAGTAATTGTTTGGTGTCTGCATTCATGAAAGCCAGGTAGTTTGCAACAGGTAAGGAGAAAGTCCACATTAACAGACAGTCATAAATGATGAACTGTCTTCACTTTACTGTAGGGCACATAATAACATGTACAAAGGATTTATAGATATTTTAGGAATGTTTTACAAAGCATGTTAAACATGAACAAACACATTAACAGACAGTTGTAAATGATGAACTGTCTTCACTTTACTATAGGGCACATAATAACATGTACTAAGGATTTATAGATACTTTAGGAATGTTTAACAAAGCATATGTTAAACATGAACAAGCTACCAATAGCTTGTATATATTATGTAACATCAGTTACAAATGATTTAATAATCATTTACAGATGTATTATACATGGCTTATTCATGAATAGTTACTAATACCTTTATAGATGATTTGTAACCGTAGTTATAAAGGTTTTAGTAATCATTTACGAATGTCAATAAACAAGTTGTTAATGATTTGTTAATAGTCTACAAACTGCTTATAAACTTTTATAAATGCTTTAGAATGGGTCGTTACAAATGATTTAATAATCTTTTACAGATGTATATAAATGGCTTATTCATGAATAGTTCACTACTTACTAATACTTTACAAATGATTTGTAACTGTAGTTATAAAGGTTTTAGTAATCATTTACGAATGTCAACAAACAGGTTGTTAAAGGCATTGTAGGGAGTTCAGACATAATCAAAGAAAAAAACTGTTGTCAAACACCGCCCCTCCAGCAGTTCTTTTCCCCGACCACCAGGGGGTGACGCAGGGGGGACTTTTTAAATGAGTCATGCCCAAAATAGGTTGCCTTATGCGGATACAATTCGCGGAAATGCCCGACCCTACGGTTCTCTGAATTTATATTTTTAAGTAGGCTCTTTCATGATAAATTGACCACATATATGAAGCTAAACAACTAAATTCTATCCAAACGATTTTTTAAAAGTAAATTATGTGCCTCAAAAAAGAAGTTTGAGAGCGTTTTAAAACCGAAAGTAAAAAGTTGATACGGGCACGGACGCGCACGGACACGCACATGCGTGCGTTAATTTACGACCCGGACATAAACAACATGAACATAAACAGAAGGGAAAATACGGATTTCAGACAGAGGACTGTGTTTCAATGAAGGAAAACACCCCAGCATCATTATATAGTGGCTGATAGAGGGGAGAAAATGCAAAAAATATATATATACATATTTTTTAAATTTAGGCTTAATGTTCCCTACAATGCCTTTAATGATTTGTTAATAGTCTACAAACTACTTATAAACGTTTATAAATGCTTTATAACGGGTCATTATTGTAAAGTGCTACCGAAAAATGTCCTGGTTGGATTCAGGGGCAGACTGGCCATTTGGCGTACCGGGCAAATGTCCGGTGGGCCGCTGGGCTAGAATTATTTTTTTTTTAAATATTTTCGCTTTCGTTTTAGGATTATTACGGTCATTTCCGGGTCGCGCGGCCCAATTATTAGTTACGTTAATGTTTGGGCTGGGATGCTCTCCAGCAGGGGCCTCAGTGCGGCTGCAGAGTTAATGTGCAGGGCTGGGCTGAAACAGTACCCCCCCCCCTGCCCCCCCCCACCCCGTTGACAAAACGGCCCGGCGGGTGGTGGGCCGGTTCGGACTAAAATGCCAGGGCTGAATTTTGGTCCCAGTCCGGCCCTGGTGTGTGTGTGTGTGTGTGTGTGTGTGTGTGTGCGCGTGCGTGCGTGCGTGCATGCGTGCGTGCGTGCGTGCGTGCGTGTTTTAAGGGTAAAGACAGCTTTAGTCACTTGACTCCTTATAATACAATCATTGCTTTAACCCTATATCTGGCTTCAATCAATTTCAACTTGTTCGTTCTCCACATGGTTTAGAAAACAACATACAATATATGATGTCATGCTGTCCCAAACATTGTGTGTTGAAAATTACAAACAAATATGTCATGTCATGTTATGCTATATTACACTACGCTATTCCATGCCATGTTATTAAGTTAATGGAGGCTTCCCTGTTGTGTCTCAGGGGTGGACCTGCTATCCCTGTTCAACCACCCCACGGTCCGAGAGGGCCAGTTGAAGTACTACACCATCAAAGTGCCCCTGCGCGTTCAAAACCGCGACGAGGGGGTCAAAGGGGTGGAGGCTAACTGGCTGGATCACATGACGCAGCACTTCAACAACGGAGCGTCGCTGGTGGATGGATACTTTCACCTGGGAAGTGAGAATGGTAAGCTAGCACATCACATAATGCATAACATACAGGCAGTGGTGTAAAGTATCTCAGTACATGTACTCAAGTACTGTACTTAAGTACAATGTTGAGGTATTCTTACTTTACTGGAGTATTTCCAATTCTCTGTACTTTTACTCCACTACATCTCAGAGGCAAATATTGTACTTTTACTCCACTATAATTATTTAAACTTTAGTTACTAGTTACTTTGCAGATATAAATTATTATATTATAAAACATACCGTAATTTTCGCACTATAAGCCGCACCTGAATATAAGCCGCAGCAGCTAAATTGAATGATTTGTACATATATAAGCCGCACTGGACTATAAGCCGCGGGTGTAAAATCCCTAGATTTAGGAGGTCCCCCAGTGGCCGTTAGCTATAAAAATCCATAGATAAGCCGCACCGTTATATAAGCCGCAGGGTTGAAAAATGGGAAAAAAGTCGCGGCTTATAGTCCGAAATTTACGGTACATCAGCCACTTTAGCCTTATTTTATACATAGGTTGTTTGAAAATAGCCGATCTACAAGCCCACAACGCGTCGCGATGCGACGCATTGTGAGCTTGTAGATCGGCTATTTTCAAACATGTTAGTGCTTTTACTTTTGGTACTTTAAGTATATTTTGATGCGAATATACCCTTGTACTTTTACTCAAGTAACATTTTGAACACAGGCCTTTTACTTGTAACAGAGTATTTTTATATTGTGGTATTGCTACTTTTACTTAAGTAAAATATCTGATACAGTACTTCTTCCACCACTGCATACAGACCACAGAGGCTCTCCAGATACAGTACGAATATGGGGTGAAACAATTCTGTGGCCTCCTTTAATATGACAATATAAAGAAAGGTAGTTCCCTATGTCTAGGGGAAGGAGGGAGGCAACATAATAGACTGCTGAGGGAAACCCATTTTATTAGGATTTCACACAAGTTAACCTTAAAACAGAGAGGCACAGAGACAGATGAAATCAAGCAGCGGGAATATACTTTTGGGTGTGAGAAAAGAAAGTGAAAGATAGAGAATGAAGAAAGAAGAAATAGTGGAACAGCATACTGTAATGAAGATTCATTTAAATATAACAGTAACACGAAGCTAACCGTACGGTGTTCATTCTATCTGCGTTCTTTCAATGTCCTGTATACAAAATGGACTGGCGCACACATTCACAATGAAGACAATAGAGACCATCAGGGAAAGACTATTTTCACTTAATATTGAAGAGGCAACAGTCTGAAGAGAGTATTGAGCATTCTAGATACTTTAGGTGCACGCTATCCTATAATACAATAGAGCAGCCACGCGCATGCGTGACAGTGTACGGTGTACGGCTCTCATACGGGTTCTTTTCACGGTCCCTCTCTCAATAGAAACTGATGGCCACTCGACCAGTGGTAGAGAGAGAGAGGGGGGGGGGGGGGGGGGCTCCCGTTGCGCGGGATGGACGGACGCACACACACACACACACACACACACACACACACACACACACACACACACACACACACACACACACAGAGGAGGGAGGGGGCTATCACTTTCCTCCCTTGCAGTCAGCCGCGATACTGTCCGTATATACTCCATTAATCTCAGAGCTAGACCACACTAGGGAAAACCTTATTAACCACGTTAATAACAACAGTTCTGCATGTGGCCCCATGCGGTCTGTGTGTTGTTTTCCTACAGTTGCCAGGTTTAGCGAGAGAAACAAACAGCCAGGTTTATGAAAAAAGGCCAAAAGAAGCAAGCCCTTTGCCCCGCAGTGTCGAACTCTAGAGGTTCGGGCTGGTTCGCGGCCCGAATTTCAAATATTATACATGTGCACATGCTGGAAGGCCCCCCTTGGGAATATTTGCTAAGGGCGCCAGCAGACTCTAGGATCGCTCTTGCCTGCACAAAACAAGGTGTCTGCTAGCACATTCGGAGCCTTTCTTGTGCTGTATTGCTAAATTGAAGTCCACTGTCCAACTGTGCCTGAAGTATTTCTAAAATAAATAATTAAACCTAGTAAGCATAGTGCACATAGCAGCATGTGTCCAATACCACAAGAGCAGCCAAGTCACAATTAAGCTCTCTACCTAATGGCTACCAAAGTGATACTCTTATGAAAACTTATGCCAAATCACCCTACTGAGCAAGCCCCACAGAACAAAAGCAAGCCCCCTGGTACCTGCATAACATCTGAGGTATGCTGGGCTTGAGGTGCTTTAAAAGCAACACTTCAGTGAACCCCAACCATGTGGCCAAGGACCTGAAAGGCTTGGCCCCACCAGAGAAAGAAAAGAAAAGAGTGTACCGATGGAAGGACAGATTACTCAGTCCAGCTGGCACACTCCCTAAACAACCAAGGAGATCACTGGCAGCTTGGTCACCAGCTCTCTGACACTATACACACTAGGGCTGCACAATATATGGAAAATATATTGTTATCTCAATATCAAAATGCGCAAGAAGAAAATGTTTTAAGGGGAGTAGTGGGAAACTGTATTGATAAGTTGGTGGTATATTATTGTTAATAGCAGCTGTAGCCAGGTCAGGTGCAATGTTTTCAGTAAAACCATGTTGTTGGAATGGAAATATAGGCTACAGTAATTATTTTCTTTCTTATTTTTTTTTCAGTGTGTGCATACAGTAGGCATTTCTTTTTTTTGTTCTGTAAGCAGCAAACCTAAGGCAGAAAGACGTTTAGACTGTATACTTCCATAATATGGAAGTATATTATTGAAAACTTGATAATTGATATGACATATTAATGTGTTAGTCATATGAATTATCGCAATATTCAATAATGTTATTGGATATTATTGGATATTATTGCATGTTTTCCTAATATTGTGCAGCCCTAATACACACACCATACATGTATAGGCCTACTCACCAGGAGGGAAAGACACAGCATCCCACGCGGGGTTAGAACAGCACACCACTAAAACAACCACACAACCTATGGAACAAAAAACACATAACTAACAAAGTCGCACACTGACAAGAGCACCATTTTAAGACGGAAAGAGTGACCACCACTATAAACAAACAACAAGTGTTGGACGCAGATAACAGTCCAACACAGAACAAACATGAAGGGGGGTGGACACATACAACACAAATTCTTAAAAGACAAAACTAGTGCCCAACATAACAGACAAGTAGCGAGTACTGCTACTGGCGCTGAATGCTACACATTAAACAAGTAGAGAGGGAGGCTAATGTACATATCAAAGGGGTTCCTGTTCCCTAGAAAAGAACTGGTTTGGTGCCTAATTATGGAAACATGAAATGTTGAGGAGACTGAACCGGTGGAAAGTGATGGATCTACAGTAAGGGTGCCACCAATTCGCTGGACTCTACTGAACTTGGGGAGCTTGGGGAGAACAGCTCAAAGTGCGGTATCCGGGTATGGATACTGGAGACTCCAACTTAGCATGCGCCCCAGCAGCCTCCTGACCAACCAGAGTGCTCTCACCTCTCTGTTTAAGAGACACGGTCACTACCCCCCATAGTTACAGCAATCATACGCAGCCCAGCAGGCAACAATTAGCCTACCTAATAAAATGAGTTCCATTCACCATTCAGCTAGAGAAGACAAACAAGCCCCCACTGTCGAGGGGGAAGGAGGGAGGCAACAAACGGCTGGTGAGGGAAGCCCATTTTTATTAGGATTTCACATTTTAACAAATATAATATACACAGTAACAACAACAACAACAACAACAACAACAACAACGAATGAACCAAACGGAACCACGGTTGAATCAAGTAAATGAAACAAAACAAACAAATCCTCAAACAAGTGCCTTGTGAGTGGAATCACACAATATCACAATACAATGAACTAAGTAAGCCTCAGTTAACTATCCCACAAGTTAACCTTAAAACATTGAGGCACAGAGACGGGCTGGTCATAAATCACAGCCAAAGACAGGGTTAATGTCAGCATGTCAGCTTGTGAGGAATGGGTCCAATATTTACTTCAGTGACTATGGGGCAAAAGAATGGGTCACATTATAATCTGTGCTCATGTGTGCACTTCTGTAATGGAATTAATAGACTCACAGTCTGCTTCTGGTCTCCTAGAGTGGTTGGCACCCACATGACACAGATACAGGAAATGAATAGAAGTTGGGGTGTCTCGGTTTCATCTCTACCGTCTCTGCCGACCTCACAAGGTGTTCTTATCTGTGACCCAGCCCTACGATTGGTCCATCGATCTGGCCAACAATAAGCCAATCCGCCCAGTGCCTAGTAATCCTGTGACGGGCGGCTCCAGAACAAAGATACCGCAGAGAGCTGAGCAAAAAGAAAACACATACAGTACCCACACCCACAGTAATGACACACAGAAGGCTGTAACAAACTAAAGGTATTACATTTCCTAGTCCAGCGATTCTCAACCTGTGTGCTGGGGCCCACTTGTAGGCTGTGAGGATATTACAAGTAGACCCCCAAATAATTGGCAAAATACTATGATTTAAAAGATAATATACCATAAATATTTTTAAAACATAATGTAAAAATGTTATGGTATATTTTCTTTAAAACCTTGAAAGTGAGTTTTCATTGTGATACCGATGAATAAGAACTTAAAGTATACTGGTAGTTCCAGTGATCCAAGCCTGAACACAATCGATTGATTATCATAAAAAATAAACATGCTCTGAAAATGCACGTGGTTCACACAGTGTTAAGTGGTCAGATAGGTGGGCTGTGAACGCTTTCAAGATTTTGAAGTGGACCCTGATCCAGTAAAGGTTGAGAGCCACTGCCCTAGTCCCTATAGTATGGTTATGATGCATTTCAGTAGTACGAAAGTTAGCTGAGATGAAAAAGTTGAAAGGATTTTGTTATCAATTTTTGAGCTGTAGAGGGGAAGAAAAATGCGATTTTAGGGGGCGAGAGTTCACAGTCTGGGTTGTTTTGTTTCTCCGGTACCACACCCTCACATTGCTCATGCCACCTAGGCCCAGGGACACGCTTAATTCCAACAGCTGTGGTGTGGAATAACCCAGCCAAGGTAAATAAGAGTCATAATTCATTAATTGCTGAAAGTGAACGCCTCACTGACTTCGAAACATAGATAATTAAACTGATAACAAATGAGTGCCCCCCTGCATATTTTATGTCCCGAGAAAGAATTATTATAATTCAATTTTTCTATTCTAATATATTTTGCATATCGTTGCTGTCGAGCAGAAACCTTGTATCTCCATATCTCAACGTTTTGAAAATGAATGCCCTACTTTGCTGTACAGCAGTGTCATGCAGAAGTAGCGAAAATAGCCATTCTACAAGCTCACAATTCATCGCATCACGATATGTTGTGAGCTTGTAAATCATCGCTTATTTTCGCTATTTTCTAATATTTTTAAAAATGAAACTGGTTAAGTCTGTCTGTGGGTTTTATAAATATTTAACCAATGAAAAGTATTAACAAAAGCGTGCAATTAAATAATAACTAAATTTCATCCATTAGCTTTTTCCAGTTTCCTAACAGTTTTGGATGTACAAGGTTTCCACCTGATAGCGATGATATTTCATGTGCTGTTAAGTTTATTGTTAATTGTTTATTGTTTATTTCGAATGCCTATTAGTCAATGCTGTGAAGGCTACTCTTACTGGCGTCCAAACATTCACACCTAACAATCAAATTAAAACATTATACAATGGGAATTCCACCATTACATTGTTAAAACAAAAAACAAAACAACAAAAATGTATGAAGATTTCGGTCTTCACATAACTCCATCAAGATTCCATAAATGATTACGTATGTACAAGGAAGCACATGGCGGGTGTAGAGTGAGATGCAAAGGATCTTTATCTATTTTCACACTACTGTAGCTTACAGCCAACAGGATTAAATTGAAAAGCACTGTGACTTAATGATTGCAAAGCAGGTAACGTTACAGAGGTGAACATGGTGCTGTGCAAAGTCAAAAAGCTCCTGCATTGTCCTGCTTGTTATTAGTAGCTAATTACATCAAACAGAAACACATCTCAAGATTCCTACAATCTGCAGCCATCATCGAAATCTCCAAATGTAGCGATGCCTTTGAGATCCATTGCTGAATGTGTGATGAGATGCTCTCTTCATTGCGGGAGACCATCTCAACCTCATACACATTAGGGACACGCTCGACAGCAAAGCAACACTATAAAGGATTTGGAGTGACAGAGAAAGAGGCACTTATTTTGATTGGACAATCATTGTGACAGCTAAACAGCCTGGGGCCAGGACTTAATGCTTCCACTTGCACTTCAGTATGTCATGTAATGACAGATATGTGTACAGTCTCCAAGGAATAGCGTGTTTGTGGGTGTTTTTTCTTTCTAAGACGTGATGTCTGTTTCAATATGGCTTCTATTGTTCCATTTATTCACACATGTAAAAAGCATGCACACTTTTTTTCCAGTTAAAATTCATAGAACAGAGACAGCTATCCAGAACAACAAAACAGTCAAATCTCAGTGTTCATTTATCCATTTTTAACTCGGAGAGTGAGTGTACATTTGTACGTCCCCACAACTTCAGCTCCACTGAAGTTGAAGTCACAAGCTTAGCAGATCTACAAGCTCGTGACACATCGTGAACTTTAAATCGACTATTTTTGACACTGTTGTTTGACGAAAAATAAATTGGGCTTTATAGGCTACTGCCACCACCTACTGCTTTACAAGGCTCTACAGCTGTGATTCTCAACCTTTTTAATTTCAAGGACCCCAGCTAATTTAACTCTGAGAATGGGCCCATTTGCTTCCATTTGTACTCTTGCAGAGTTACAGACCCGTAAAGGTCCATTTGGTTTCTAATTATAGTATCAACCATTTGGCTGGGGACCCCCTGGAACCCCCTCAAGGACCCCTGGGGGTTCCCAGGGGGAACCAAATTGAGAACCAGTGCTTAGCTGTCCTGTTCCCTGCGGTCATGTGGTTTGAGCGGTGAGCTGTGATGTTGTGTAGTGTAGTGTAGTGTAGTGCTCCTGACGACCTGGGGTCCTCCTTACTGAAGTCTTTGGTTGGCATCACGACGCGTTGAGAGCTTGTACTGTAGATCGGCTAATTTCACTAGTTTGTGTCCTGGGGACTCAGGGAGACATCACATCTTGTTTGGGCCTCGAGCTAAAACGTTTGTGAACCACCGTTCTAAGCACTTGCTGCACTATTTTGCCTTCTGATTATTTTTCTTTCAGATTTTCTTTCAGATTCTGTTTTTCTTTCCACACGTTCCACACTTCTTTGATAATGATGGAGGCCAGAAACCACACAATATTATAAACACCTTTTTGTACGTACAGTATGTGGTAAATATTTCTCCACTTTGTCAAGCACGTATAAATCACTTTTTAAAATGTTAACTGTCAGCATACATTGTCGTGCGAAGCATTCTTGTGTTGGTTTTTGTTGGCATTGTGGTGATTAATGTGGGAGTTCACAGTCAAACCACCTTTGATATTTGCCAATGTACATACAGTATCACATTTTATATTCATCGGGTTTTCCTCATGCGCTTTTCCCAAATGACAAGTCACCTCTTTTGTGCCTCTTTTGTGCCCGGCCATGGACTGTTTGATGTGCTCCATGACACACAAACACAGACGGGCACGCACGCACGCACGCACGCACGCACGCACGCACGCACGCACGCACGCACGCACAAACAAATGCGTACACACAAACAAACGCGCGCACACACACACGCGCACACACACACACACACACACACACACACACACACACACACACACACACACACACACACACACACACACACACACACACACACACACACACACACACACACACACACACACACACACACACACACACACACACACACCTCCACATGCTCTCCTCCTCTTGAAGAAGGGTTTCCATGGTGAAGCTGGACAAGAGAGTATTGTATGCATATGCACACAATGTTCGTTCGTGTGTGTGTGTGTGTGTCCGTGTGCACCTGCACGCATACAGCACATGTATGTTTAGAGGCAGCTCAGACGGTTTAATATCCCTGCATGTCTATAGCTGGGGGACAGGGTGGGATTGGGGTCGGTTATTATAGATATTACAGTGATATTGAGTTTACAAATCTGAGCTCACAGAGCCTCCTCCTGCACACGGGCCCCAGTGTCATTAGACATGCATTAAAGACACACACCATGCACACACACACACACACACAAACACACTCACACACCATGCACACACAAACACAGTCACACACTATGCACACACATACACAAACACACCAGAGCATGGTTCTCAAACTTTTTAATTTCAAGGACCCCCATAACTCTGACATTGCACAAATGGAATGGGTCCCTTACAGACCTGTCAGGGTCCATTTGGAACCCCATCAAGGAACCCATTTTCAAGAATTTCAGAACCACTGCATGACTAGAGTACACACACATACAGTACAGTACACAATCATATGCAGTGTCAATAAAATACATGCATGCACCATAAAATCCTCAGTGTTCATTTATCCATTTGTGGCTCTGAGAGTGTACAGATGTAACCAGACCTGGACCTGTAAGGGTCCATGTGTTTACATCTGTACACTCTGAGTTAAATTAACATAGAGGATGTTACTGTGTACGGTCCTGTAAAACACACACCCATACTTTGGCGCGGTTGATTAGGGAGGGGAGGAGGGGGCTGTTGATTTGAAAGAAATTGTGTTGACAAGGAGTTTGGCTTTGTTTCGGGTATAGCTTAAGCTATCTCCACACCCACGGCGAGGATTTGTAGCCCGGGCCGTGAGACATTGAGCTATTCATATGCATGACAGTCAGCCCTCGCTGCTTTCTATATTCAGGGCAAAGCCAAAGGAGGGAGAGCGTCAAGGATCTGCAGAATATGAAATTCCAATAAGGTATTATTTTAGCTGTGAAAAGATCTGTCTTTTTTTGTGTGTGTGTCAGGGAAACACTGCACACTGAGACAAACATTAACTAGACGTGGAAATAGTACTGTGTGTGTGTGTGTGTGTGTGTGTGTGTGTGTGTGTGTGTGTGTGTGTGTGTGTGTGTGTGTGTGTGTGTGTGTGTGTGTGTGTGTGTGTGTGCGTGCGTGCGTGCGTGCGTGCGTGCGTGCGTGTGTGCGCGCGCGCGCGCGTGCGTGTGTGTGTGTGTATTTGTTTATGTGTACTGTACATGTGCATAATTTTGTTCGTTTTTAAAATAAAATATACCTTTATTGATCCCCAGCCAGGAGTGAATTCAGGTGTCAGAGAGGTGAAACACACCTGTGTGTCCATTCAACCTCTTCCATAAAACAGCCTTAACTACAAGATGAAATCTGCCCGGTAACCCACAGGTTACCTAGACCCCCCCCCCCCCCCCCCCCCCCCAACCTCAGACTCTATGGGGGAGAGCACTGTCCAATCCAAACAAATCTCTCTCTCTCTCTCTCTCTCTCTCTCTCTCTCTCTCTCTCTCTCTCTCTCTCTCTCTCTCTCTCTCTCTCTCTCTCTCTCTCACACTCTCACTCTCTCTCTCTTTCTTTCTTTCTTTGTCTCTCCCTCTCTTTCCCTTTCTCCCTCTCTCTCTCATGTCTTTCTCTACCTCAAGCTCTCTCTCTCTCTCTCTCTCTCTCTCTCTGTCTCTCTCTCTCTCTCTCTCTTTCCTTCTCTCTGCATTGCCGACTGTCCTGTTTGAAATATAGATAAGGTGTCAGAGGCCTGTCTCCATTTCTCTGAGGCAGTGCTAAGCACACATGTTTAAATCATGTCTGCAGACATGACTGCAGGCTGGCAGAGGTCAACTGGACATCAAGCAGATATATAGGTGTGTGACTCCTCACACCCCCACACACACTCATGTATGCACACAGCTATACTTACATGTGCGCACATACACATAATAAATGATAAATGCTTGGATTTGGATTTGTGAGATGTCATTTTTATTTAAGATGAGGTGAGATTAAAATTTAAGAGGTTCATGGACCTGGAACGATTGGGGGAAAGTGGTCTGTCTGCCTCCTTATTACAGCGGAGACTGAGGAGAACTTCTTAGGTGGTCTCACTTACTGTAGGTATGTCATTTATGAGTGTAACAACACATTTGTACAACAAATAGCGATTGCATTTCTTTCTCCAAAATAGGGATACCAGGGTTAATGTAAACATACATTTTAACTAAATTGTTAAATTGTGATATTAACAAAAATGATTATCAAATTATCTGAGTGTGTGTATATATATACTAGAGGTTCGGGCACAGGTTCGGCCTTCACTCCTATACGTCGCACTGCCGATCCGACTCATATTTGTTGGAGGCTTTGTCAGAGTACCTACCCGTCTACGTGTGTCCCTTTTGTGCCCATATACTGTATGGAGATGTTTGTTTCTGTCTGTATCCTAGAGTTAAAAATGATAGAGAGGGCACCGGAAATCCCTGCCCATTCACTTGTATGGAGTTGCTTACCCAGCGCATACTCCCTTTTCACCCCTTCTCCCGGGTTGGGAAATGTGACGGGCGGGCCTATTTGGGGCCTATGTGATGCGTTTTGCATCACTCTGCGCATCGTCTGGCATGCGCAGTGGTTTCACTTCCGTGCGCAACCCTGTGCGCAAGCTCGTGAGTCGAGCCCATTGGTCAAAACCGTTTTAGCTCGTTCATGTGTCTGGCCCAGCCGTAATAAGCCGCAGTACCTATGATTGGCCACCATGTCCAATGCGCTTCACTGCTCCCTCCCGGTTCTGGGGGCTTGGTCTATCTACCTGTGTCCCTTTTATGCCCATACATGGAGATATCTGTATCTGTCAGTCCTTGTCCTCTACCGGTATGGAGTTCCCTGTTGTGATCAGTAGGCTATATGCCCATATTTTGGAATGCCCATATATGGGCATAGTGGTTGAATCTGTGTCTCTGGACAATCGAATCTCTGTATCTGTCATGTCATCAGTATATGCCTATATATGGACATGCCCCCTTTTGTGCTCATATATGGAGCTGACTGATATGTTTTGTGGTTGATGCCATGACGACACATTGATGTTAGACAAAACACTC